>NW_025366024.1:0-1569 GCF_016433145.1 Gracilinanus agilis | reverse complement strand
TATATATATATATATATATTGCAGTCCTTTGACCACCCTGGGGTCCTATTATAGAACTGATAAATTACCTAATCTCTACTACTTGATGTGGAATAGATTTCCATGATTATATTGTTTTATGTGTTCCCTGCCTGTCAAGATTGTTTCTTCATCTATATCACATAGACTGAATTAGAATCCCAAATAACCAATCAGTGCACAAGCATTCATCAAACACCAACATACACCAGACACTGTGCTATGAGCTGGTGATAACAGAAAAGCAAAGCCAATATAGCCCTTGTCCTCAAGGAGCTTGCATTCTACTAAAGGAAACATTATATATGTATACATACGTTATATAATGTTTTTGAAGTAAAAACAAGATGGTTTCAGTGGAGAGTGAGGGACACTTGTAGGGAGGAGCACCAGGAAAGGTCTAATGTAGAATGTGCTCCTTTAGGTGAACTTTGAAGGGAGTGAGGTATTCTCAGAGGTAGAAAAGAATGCATTATAGCTATGGGGGCATAGGAACACATGTTCCTTTATACAGTTGTTATTGAAGATAAAATTAGTTTCTCTTGTAGAAATAGTGTTGAATCTATTACATTTTTTTTCTTTTGTCGTCCTTCAATTTCCATCTGAAAAAGCCCTTGGAATGAATTGGCTTGGTTGACTCATGTCAGACGAGCTTGTGTGTGTGTTTGTGTAACTGCTTAAAATCTTCCACTATCTATTTCTTTCCATTTAGCAAGGAGAATCAAATATTTGCTAGTCAGGAGTTTTCTGGCTGTTTTTGTTTCCTTATTCTGATAATTGCTTTATTTTGGTTGATCCTTCAGAACTCGTGATAGTCTAGGATCTTACTTTTTCTTTTCTTTTTTCACATTTTCAGTATCTCTGACTTCTTACATTGGTTGCTAGCTATTTGCCATCTTTTAAGTCGGGGTGGGCAACGTATGGTTCAGGCGCTGTTACAGGAGTGCACTGTGAGCACTGTACAGCTCTCACAAAATTACATTTTAAAAAATGTGGCGTTTATGGCTCTCACGGCCAAAAAGGTTGCCGACCCCTGTTTTAAGTTATGGTAAAAAAATTTTTTTTCAAATCATTCAGAGCTTGGCATGTCTAGAGACTTCCTACTTTCTTGAAGGATTTATGGTATACAGGTCTAGCCGTTGGTGTCTTTTGTTTCTTAATCCTTTCCATTGCTATATATCAGTGATGGCAAACCTATGGCACAGGTGCCAAAGACAGACACTCTGCTGGTCTCCCCCCCAACCCCACCCCAACAGAGTTTGTTACTAGAAAGGCAGAGGCACTCGGGTAGAGCTTCTCTCCTCTCCCTCTCCACTGTGCCTAATGACATTTTTTTACATCCTCTGTCCTTCCATCTAGCAGCCCAATGGGAGCACTTTCTTCCTCCCCTGTGTTACGTAAGGGGGGGCGGGGTGAACCAACACTTGATGGGGAGGGGCACCACGTGGTCTGGGGTGTGGTGGCACAGGGTGTGGCAGTGAGATGGGGGTGGGGCCCGGCACTCAGTCTCTAAAAGGTTTGCCATCACAGATATATATATATATATATATA
>NW_025366023.1:0-6953 GCF_016433145.1 Gracilinanus agilis | reverse complement strand
TCAGGTGGCTGTTTCCCGAACACCCCATAGTTGAATCCGGCTGGTTCCGGATACAGAAGTATGGGACCAAGGATGAAATATTTGCAGTAGTGTAGTATAACCACTCTGTTTACTAGAGAGGACAAATTCATCTATTTTGGTTTATTTTTTATTTTATTTTTATTTATTTATTTTGTTAACCCTTACTTTCTATCTTGGAGTCAATAGTGTGTATTGAATCAAAGGTAGAAGAGTGGTAAGGACTAGGAAATGGGGTTTAAGTGACTTGCCCAGGGTCACACAGCTGGGAAGTGTCTGAGTCCAGATTTGAACCCAGGACCTCCCATCTCTAGGCCTGGCTCTAAATCCACTGAGATACCCATCTGCCCCCTCTATTTTGGTTTATTAAATATAGTTATATATGATAACTATATAGTTTTATTATTTAAAATAATTATTATGAAATTATGGTTTTATTTCTTGAAGTGACACACCACCTGAGTTATGCTTTGTTTTTTGACGAATTTTGACACAACAAGGTCAAAAGTTTGCCCATCACTGCTCTAAGAGGAACAGCATCATGGGAACCTAGGCCAGGTAGGGGAGGGAGAAAGACAGGGGAGTGACCTGAGCTCTCTGCCCAGGGGAGGGAGTAAGCTAAGAGGGGTGGGGAGACACAATGGAGAGGGAGAAGGGAGCACCTCAGACTGGGTCAGGGATGGCCCGGTTGGGTCAGAGAGAGATCTCTGTATGCCACCTTAGGCAAGTATACCATAGTTTCACCATCACAGTTCTAGATATTTTAAGCTGGTAAAAGCAGGACTTTTTTTGAGAAGATCCACAATGACTCACAGAGTTTAACATGCAATTCACATGGAAAATAACCTGGTAAAACATACACATATACATATATAAAATGTTTCCATCTTAGAAATATACAGTTTATGTATATCATATGTAATTCCATTGGTTTTAAGATAATAACTTCGTGTGGTGACTGGTTTTATAGAGAATTGCTAAAACTCAGTGAAATGATAGTGAGGTGAAACACACTGGGCATTGCTATGACGTGAGGCACACAAGTGTTGATACCAAATAAAAACAAATAAGACTTTATTTTCATTGCTTTTGAAAATCACACATCACACCATCATTTCAACAAATTCAAATTAATAAAAGGGCATGTTCATTATCATTTCATTTAAGTCTCATTCATTGTCTCTAACAGTAATTTACCATCTGTCTTCAGAGTATTGTTGGGGTAGGTAATGAGTGATTAAGAGGTATTTCCTTTATTCAAAAGAGAAGTAGAGAAGAAAGGGCGAACAGGCCCTTGAAAAGCTGAATTTGGGAAACTAAAGAGAACACATCTGTTTTTCATATCATAAAATGAAACATTGCCCTCCTCATAGTTAAGTAAAATGCCCACCTTATTTGTAGGCATCTTATAAAAGAAATCTGATGATCTCCAGAAAAGCATTTCATTTTCATCTTTTAAACCTATTATAGCTCTTACATCCTCAAATAATATGGAGACATTCCCATTTTTGCTGACTGAATCTTCACAAATTCCTAGTACCCACTCTGTCTGACCTTCCACATCTACTTCCCAGTAGTGTGTTCCACTGGTAAAGGTCTGAGCCCCCAACACAGTAACAAAATAGTCTTCTTGTTTGTCAGGCTGGTCTTGTGAGTCAGGTTCATACTTTAAATACTTAAAATCTTCAGGCACAATAAGATGAAAACTGTGTGTTTCAGGATCCAGTGATATATCCACTATAGAAAAAGAAATGGAATGATTAGCCTTGGATAACAGATGTTGGAGGTTAAAAGCAAACCCCACCCCCCCAAAAAAAAATTCCTTAATCCTGACCAATCTCAAACTTTGGGACACTAAAATCCATTTGTAATTATATAAGAACTCTTGTGGGGACTGTCCTGCCTTTGCCTCTGAAATTTACAGGGGAAAGAATCTTAGTTTTCTAATACTTTGGTTTCCTAATATTTAAAATGAAGTTGGAATACAATGAAATAAATATCTGTTTCATTTTAAAAACCAATTATCTATGTTTTAAGTTATTCATTAAATATTGGGGAATGACTTTTTTAATTAAGCAGTTACTATATTTGAGTAGAAAGTCATTCCTTGGAAGATATGTAGTATCTGTGAAGGAGTTATTGTATTGGGATAAACTTTGACAGTATGTACTAACACATGTGGGAAATGTAAGCATTGGGTCCTTGATGAAAAGGATATTTTTGTATAAACCACTTTTGACAAAGAACAGCTAAAGGAGGAATCCACTCTTTTCAGTTATTCCAGAAAACCTTGACCTCAAAGAGCTTTTTGGAAGTCACTGGAGACCTACATAAATTCCTAATCAAGATAGTACACTAAACACATTAAAAAGTTACAAAATTTGGAAGGTAGGAGAGAGGGGAAAGAAAGAACATTTATAGGAAGGAGGTAGATATGGAAGGAAACAAAGGAAGAAAGTGAGAGAAGGAAGATGAGCCAGAGGAAGAGAGAAAAGGAGGAAGGGAGTCAATGAAGAATTAGATGATTACTTGAAAATTCCTAAAATCGAATTGGAGGCAAGTAGATAGAGAATGCTGACAAGGAAAGAAGGCATATGGGTAATAAAACTTGGTTACAAAGTTTAAACTTCATTGTGTGGACTTTGGACATTTGAATGACCTGATGACATATGAGTAAGATCCAAGGTTCATCATCAATTCCCAGGAAGGATGGAATGGAACAGGAACAAATTAGATACACAAAGCACATTTAGGAACATATTATAGAAGTTCCATTACTATGCCATGTTGAGAGATGGAGTATTGCTGGAAGGTGAAAGAGCATATGAAACTGGAACAAGCCTCAGCCACACCCTGGGCAATCAGGTAGCAATAGGATACTTCTGTGATATGCAGAAATGGGCAGCCATTTTCTGTAGGTGCAAGTTAGCAGTTTGCCACTTTAGAACACAGAATCTGGCAAAGCACCCAGGCCATGTATCAGGGTGACAGTTAAGGACAAGGTATAAATTTGGGTCCACAAACCTCTGGGAACTTCACTTCTTTCTCTCCTCTCCAGGGTTAGGGAGGAAGTGGTAGCACCTGAGCCCCTAGGTGGTTTGTGAGATTTGGATTAGGCAGGCAGGTAGGGACAATCTTCATTGTTAGCTAAATCACTACCTTATTGGCATAGCCAACAACCTTTAAATCAAGCAAGAGTCAACAGCTACTTTCAAGAAAACAGCAGCAACTGACCCACAGGCCTAACAGCCTCTGGGCTCTGCTACAGACAGTAATAGAATTGAGAAGTATCCCTCAAGGTCTTTCCAAACTCTGCACCTTAGGAAAAATTTGTGTTTCAAGATTTGTTTTAGTTTCTAATACTAGGCATGATCATTTAGGGTACCCTTCACCCACCATTCCTTTCCCTTTCACCTACCCTCAGTTTGATTACAAATAAACCCTATTTGATCCTAAACCCTAAATAATCTTGGAAACCAATTACTTACCTTCCTAACAGCAACTAGTCTCAAGCAGTCAGATCTGGATAACATCATTTGCTTGCTGGCTTTAGTCTTTCCAAGCCAGTTTGATCCTTAATTTCAACCTAAGGTTTCAGTAAGTCACATTCTACTTCCTGGAACATCTAGCAACTGCCTGTCTGGATTGGTTTCTAAGCCCTTGAGGTTTGCAAAGAATCTTGGGCTCTTAAAGTAGGCTTAACCCAGCTGGTGTGGGAACAAAACTATACTCACATCTAGCTGTGGTTAGGGTCTCTCTCTCCTATTTAAGCAACAATCACTAGCATTCCCTGAGCCCCCTGTTGCTCTTAACACATCTCACTGAACTACTTGTGAGAAACATGTTACCTGACCAGTTAGTGTTGAAGAAATGTCATTGAATTACTCTATCCGAATATCCAGTGAAATATTTCCCTTTCCTTCCTTGTCATCTCTTGCATCTATTCAGCCTCAGAGGAAGTTGGAATCTTCTTCCTTGCCTGGTTTTAGTTTTTTGTTGTTTTTTTTTTTAATATACAATTCTCTCCATCAAAGAATGTTTTTTTCTATGATTCTCAGAGTCAATGATGCCTCTTTTCAGGAATATTTATCTATATTGGCTCCTTTTTTACACATTTGTTTTCTCACCAAGTCTGCAGAGAAAACTCAGGCGTGTGAAATTTTGAGTAAGCCTAGCTTTCCTAAGCAGTCTCAGAACTTGGAATAAAGCATCAGAGAAAGCTCAAGAACCAAAAGTTGGTTCCTTTCCAGAAAGGTTCACAAGCTACCTAACAGGAAAATGAATACAATGGAAAAGAGACTGAGTACTTTTTAGAAGGGCATTTAGTTTAGCTTAGTAAGATTTGTTTGATAAGGAACAGTCTTAGAATTCTATGTGTGGGACACAGAAGATGTCCTGGAGGGAGGGAGCTGCCTTTTCTCCTGTGAGTGCATCTTGATCACCTGACTTCATCTACAAGCAAGAGACCTGGATTGCTGCAGATAGGTTGGTCTGAGGTGAGCTATAACAGGGGTGGGCCCTGTAGGTCAACAATTCTTGCTCCCTCTCCATGCTTGGATTAATAGCTGTGACCCCTGGACATCTGTGAAACTTAACTGCTGAAGAGATATGTGTGGACAAACGTGAGATCCCCACAACTACAGCTGGACCTGTTCACCATCCAATTTCTGGATTGGTTTGAAATTAGGCAGCTATTAGCTTTAGCCTGTATTGTAGTTCTACCCTCACAGACTTTGGGGAGGGGACCCTTAGTACTTTAAGTTAGATCACCTAATCCCTTCCTTACCTGTCCCACATAGTATTAAAATCCCTTTTATATATACAGACTCTCCTTATTAATCTTTCCTTTCCGAAACCTGGTACCTCATCTGCCTTAAGGACCCACTGTGATTTGACCCAGCTAATATAACCTGGTGGTATCCCCTTTTAACTCAATTATCCCATTTCCACATCTACCCTAGCCACCAAGGTTTAATTTATTATCATAGAATTATTTATTTACATTTGGCAACCCAAGATGGTTTCTTTTTTGTGTTTGGGCTAAGGAGAACAGAGTTCAGGGAGAGGAGTTTGTGTTTTCAGTGTGACAGTTTACCAGCCATTAGCTCAGAATTCTATTCTCACTAAAGAGTCGTAGAATTCCACCACAGTCTGAGTGACAGTCTGGCAGCTGTCCAGGACATTTAAAGAGTTAAAGGGACAAAGTAGGACATTGTCTCAGGGCATTTACAAATTTAAAAGGAAATAACACATGTTTTTATGAATTTTTTTTTACTTTTACATTTTTTCTTTTGTCTTTTGTGTATTGTTCTAAGTTTCACTGTGGCTATAAATACCACCAACAGCACAGTCCACTATATGTTACTAGTGGAGTATAAAATCATGGCTGGAGACATTTTGGATGCAACTCACTATGTTTTTTGGGAATGTTTGTTGTGTTTTCCTTATGTTTTCTTTAAAGTTTTCCTAAAGTACTGTTATATATTCCTGGATTTTAAATGTTTAAACCTTCTGTTAAGTATAACTATACATTCTATAATGGCTTATGTACCTGTACTGGGAATATGCTGTATTGTTCTTCATAAGTTTAGATGGTTGTTATATGGTGTTGCACGTGTGTTCAAGGTTATTGTAAGATGGTGTATGAAGGATTCTGAAGTGAAACAACTGCTTCTCATAATACAAGCCAATATAGATAATATGGAGCTTTATATCAATACTGACTATATGCCTAATTTGTTAATTATAATTATATGGAAAATAATGAAACTACAGATCAGATAAATAACAAAAAGGCTAAACAAACAAAATAAGGAAAATGTACAAATTGATTCAAATGCTAAATCTGTTAATCTGTTCCCACTCTAGGATGTTTCTTATGTTATTCCTGATGGAATTGTGCACTTGAAATCCCACAATTTTCCACAGCAGAAGTAGAAGCCATAAAGAGGAGCATCCCTAGATTTTTTGACGAGACGATAAAAGAAATAAGGAAACTGAAAAGAGCAGTTAAAATGTATGATCCAGATTACTCTGACTTTTTTTCTGCTCTTAGAACTGCTTACTAAGAGAGAGTGTACCCAATTTATTGAAGAAACTAGGACTAGCCTAACACTGTGGCTAGAAGACTATGAAGAAATGTACATGAACTCAGTTGCTAACTATCTAAAGCTAAAACGGGCTAGAAAATCAGTAGCTGAAGTGATGGAGAGGCACTCTTATGGACCTAATGCTTGGGGAAAATTTGAGAAGGTGAAACAGGGTCCAGAAGAAGCATTGGCCAGATTCGTAGACAGAATACAAGATGCAGCAGAGAATCATTTAGGCTTAGACACAATGGCTGAGGAGACAATTGCCCATGTTAGGAGGATCTTTGTTAATAATTCCATAGCAGCAGTGAGAAAATATTTCAGGGAGTATTGCACAGATTGAGAGTTGATGACATTGGATGAATTAAGAAGAAAGGCTACCTATGTCCATGTGGCAGATGAAGAAAAAGCTGCCGATGACAAAGATTCCTTCATGGATAATTTGAGAAAACAACTAAGAGAAGCCAATAATTGTGCAAAAGAAGTGAGATTAAGGAGGTAAAGGCTGTAGTAGCTTTAAGATCAGTACAGCCTAGGGAACAGCAATATACTCCTAGAAATAGGAACATAGGTCTACAAAGATACTTTTCATGTAACAGGATTGGGTACTTTGTTAGGAATTTGCATAGTAAAGAATAAGCACTGCGGGTTTCCAAAATACCCTTCACTACTATGAACCAAATGCAAATTATCAAGACTCAAAGGAAAATAACTAAGCTAATAAGTGAAATAAGTAGGGTCACCCATGCCTGTTGAGATAACAAAGGGGAAAACTGGAAAGCACTTCTTCTGGAGTCATGGGAGGGTAGAAATGATCTCTGTGGTGTAGCAGAAGGGGTCATTTGG
>NW_025366022.1:0-5453 GCF_016433145.1 Gracilinanus agilis | reverse complement strand
ACCTCATACCCAGCAGATTGGCTAAAATGAAAGAAGGGGAGAGTAATGAATGTTGGAGGGGATGTGGCAAAATTGAGACATTAATGCATTGCTGGTGGAACTGTGAACTGATCCAGCCATTCTGGCTGGCAATTTGGAATCATTCTCAAAGGGCTATAAAAGAATGCCTGCCCTTTGATGCAGCCATACCATTATTGGGTTTGTACCCCAAAGAGATCATAGATAAACAGACTTGTACAAAAATATTTATAGCTGTGCTTTTTGTGGTGGCAACAAACTGGAAAAGGAGGGTATGTCCTTCAATTGGGGAATGGCTGAACAAACTGTGGTATATGTGGGTGATGGAATACTATTGTGCTAAAAGGAATAATAAACTGGAGGAGTTCCAGGCGAACTGGAGAGATCTCCAGGAACTGATGCAGAGAGAAAGGGTCAGAGCCAGAAGAACATTGTACACAGAGACTGATATACCATAGTAAAATTTAATGTAATGGGCCTCTGTACCAGCAGCAATGCAATGACCCAGGACAATTCAGAGGTATTTATGTAAAGAACGCTGCCCACATTCAGAGGAAGGACTGCAGGAGAGGAAACATATAAGAAAAACAACAGCTTGAACGCATGGGTCGGGGTGGACACGATTGAGGGTGTGGACTCGAAACTACCACACCAATGCAACTACCAACAATTTGGAAATAGGTCATGATCAAGGACACATGACAAAACTAGTGGAAATGTGTATTGGCCATCGGAGGGGGGGATTGCGGAGGTGAAGGGGAAAGTAGGAGCATGAATCATGTAACCATGTTAAAAATGAATATTAATAAATGTTTAAAAAATGTGTCTCCTTTTCCCTAGTCACACAGCCAGTTTGCTAATTCAGGTGATCATCACCTCTCACCTGGACTATGGGAATAGCAAGGTTCACTATTACCTATCCTTAACAAAGTTACACAAATAATATTCATAAAGTATGTTCACAATATGGATGCCAACCTTGTTAATGAAATTCTACTTGAAAAATCTATGTTCTTTCCTGAAAAAATATAGTAGGTCCTTATTTAAACAATGATAAAATATAAACTCTTTCCTTAATATTTTTTTAAACTTGAACCTTTCACCATAGTATTTGCTAATATTGGTACCAAGGCAGAACAGCAGTAAGGACTAGGCAACGGGGTTTAGGTGACTTGCCCATGGTCACACAGCTAGGAAGTGCCTGAGGCCAGATTTGAACCTTGGATCTCCCGTCTCTAGGCATGGCTCTCAATCCACTGAGCTACCCAGCCACTCCCTTCTCTTACCTTAATATTAAAGGCTATTCATTATTGAGCTCCAATCTATATCTACATTCTTTCCATATTAATTCCTATTAAAACTTTATGTACTAGCTAAGCTGGCCTTTCAGATATTTTCTATATATGACAGTCCAATTTATTGCAGTCCAAACTACTACTGAAATGCATTCTTTCATTTTGCCTCTATAGAATCCCTATCTTCCTTTTATTCTCAGCTCAGGCACCATCATCCCTTGAAAGACCATTCCTAATGACATTAATCTGTCTCTTTTTACCTCATATTATATTTATTTATGTATCCAGTCAACTCTCTTGTAGAAAATAAGCTTCATGAGGAAGTGATTAATTCATTTATGTCTTTATATCTCCATAACCTAGAATAATGCTGTTCCTCAATTACAATAGACACTAAATGTGTGTTTAATTGAATAAATAACACAATTTTATTCATTCAGTGACTGCCCAAAACTTGACAACCTGGTGTGAGGACTTCCCCCTTTTTCAGAATATTCCTTTCAGAGATTATCAGAGTCCTAGCAGTCAGTGTTCATAAGATCCTAACTTTTGCATATAAATCTGTCCCTATGAAACTCTTCTACAAACAGAACAATTCATGTCTATAACTATTAAGTTCATAAGACTATTAAAAAGAAAAAAATTCCTATTAAAGGAGAATAACAAGTCTATTATTTTGTAAGGAAATTGTCCCATTTACACAATAGCATCTTCCATTTTGTTCTATGATGAAATCGTCATTAAAAATTATTTTTGCTGACCATACAAATATACACTGAGATCTTCTGCTGCAACAAACATATATCTCAGGTACCAGGTTAATCCCCTGAATGACGAAGAAGTAAGTTCTGTATAGATATATTTTAAAGCTGTTGAAAAGCATAGTTTATGATAAAAACTGAATCTATTCTATTGGGATGGCTGAAAATTAATATGTATAGTTATTATTATAAATTTAGAAAAACTGAGACAACAAAGTAATGATATGAAGAATGTGAAAACCACCATATTGAATCATCAATTCAAATCAATTCCAGAAATATTTTTTATGAATCTATTTAGAGTCAATTACTTTCTTTACCAGTGACAATACAAAGATAAATTATGGTATGATCTTTGCCCTCTAGAAACTTATAGTCGATAATATATATGCATGCTCTATGCTACTTCCCCCTAGTTTGTGATCTTACAGAGCTCTTATTCCTCTGGTCTAGTTTTTCAGAACCTAGCATCACTTCCTTACCATACTCTGCAACAGAAGATTTTAATGTAAGGCAACATGTCTACAGATGCGTATAATAAAAAGCAGTGTGTAATAGAGGAAAAGGTTAGAAAAAGCCAAGTCTTCTGGTAAAAGAAAATAAGAGAAGGGAGATAATACTTTTGTTTGTAGAATATCACTGAAGGATCCATGGAGACCTTGAGTAATTCTGAGAGTATATCTCTGAAGTCTTAGATTTAAGATCCTCTATAATCTGGAAATCATCTATCATTGTTTTCAGTAATTTAGTTATGTCTAACTCTTGATGACCCTATGGACCATAGCTATCCATTGGCGTTTTCTTGGTAAAGAAACAGGAGTGGTTTGCCATTTCCTTCCCCAAAGGATCCAGTGGATCCTTTTGACAATTAAGTATAGGTTAAGTGATTTTTCTAATATTACAAAGCCAGGAAGTGTCTGAGACTGAATTTGAACTCAGGCCTCCCTAACTCCAGGCCCAGGGCTTTTAACCACTGAACTACAGTTGTCTTTATCATCTATCTTACCTATCCTATTTCATATTATTACTCTTCATTCCTCTCTGATCTTATTAAACTGGATTGCTAGTTGTACCTCCTGCCTGCTATTCCATCTCCTATTTCCACAATTTTTCACACATGATCTTCCATTTATGAGGTCTGTACCTCCAGTATAGAAATGAATGTGATTGTACAACAGGAAAAAAATGAAAAATTGTGCTTTTAAATATCATTTTGAATTTTTTTAAATGGTGCTTTTAGATCATATGCTTTCTACTAGTTAGCAGATATTGGCAATTAGAATGTAGACTTAAACTCTGTGCTTTTCCTGTGCCCTATTCCCAACTGATAAGGCCTTGTCTGACAAGCTCAAAGGTAAAGGGGAGCACTCAGGCTAAGTTGAAGGTTGCCAGATTTATATTGAGGTCTCTAAGTATATCTTCTATTTCTAAATATCCACCAATGGGGACTTTCAAAGGAGGTCTCAGGCTAATCAGAAAGAGGACACAACTCCCTTTATAAACAAGATGCAGGACTTGCAGGATGCATTCTGTGTTCATAGGAATTGCATGACTCCCATTAATAAACAATGTTATTCCTGGATAGATGGTCTCATATTCTTTATTAGTTAAAATCTGATCACTGCAATATCATATGCACTAACATAACCTATGGTATAAATGTTTTCTATGTACTTTCTTGTGTACATTTCATATCCTTGAGTAAAATTCTAGAATTCCTAGTTTTTATTTTGAAAGCATATTTTGAAAGCAAAGTTGCTTTGCACCCAACAGATGATTAATACATACAATTGAATTGTTTCAGGTAATTTCAGCCCTTATCTAACAACTGACCCAGGTCCTTCCATCTTTTAGTTCTCTGGATGGATGAAGCTGTTCCAAGCAGAGAGTAGTCATCACCTCCTATGCTGACCCTTCTTATAAATAATAATAATGATAATAATGATAATTATTAAGCAGTTCAATTTCAAAAGTTCTTTACAAAATTTGTCTTCTTTGATCCTCACAATAACCTTGGGAGGTACCCCATTTAACAGAAACTGGAGCAAAGTTAAGTAACTTGTCTATAGTAACACAGTGACTAAGTGCCTGTCCAGATGTTAATTCAGTCCTTCCTACTTCCAAGTCTAACTCTTTAAGTGACTGGCAGAATTGAAGCCCTTTGCATCTTGTAATAGAAAGCTGAGTTTAGAGAAGGAAGAGTAAATACCAGAAAATATAGCATTTGGCAGTCACGAGGGTATTGCTGACTAGATCCCAGGATATAAGGTTATTGTCAGGTAATATTTCTTACAAAGATGGAGGTTGCTGAGAGATAAGGTAATTCTGGCTATTCAAGTTAGGGATTAGCATTGTCCAACATTAATTCAAGAAGATAATATATTTTTAAGCTTTTTCAGTATCTTGATAGTAGAGAAAACTGTACTTTCTAATGCTTTGACACCTAATTCATTCTTCCTTTTCTTTTTTTCATAGTTAATGAGGACAGTTGAAAATAATTATTCTTGCATTTTGTTGTCATGTGACTTAAAAAGCTTATTTCTACTCAGTAGAGAAATAATTTGCTATCAGAGAAATAAGCCACTGTTTGATTTATGTGATAAGTTTTCCATTCATGAAAATGTCTAAGCAGAAAATGGAAGTCCACCTGAAGAAGAAATTAATGTCTTGAGTGGGTGGTTAAAAAGCAGGAGATATTAAGTCCCCTCTTTGGGATTCTAAATTCTTAGCTGGCGAGTTTCTAAGAAGATAGCGGCTTAGACGGAGCGAATCTTTAAACCTCCGCACCCTTACACACTGAGATAGAAAACAATGCACTTCGAGAAGAAGACCAAAT
Source organism: Gracilinanus agilis (assembly GCF_016433145.1). NCBI lineage: Eukaryota > Metazoa > Chordata > Mammalia > Didelphimorphia > Didelphidae > Gracilinanus > Gracilinanus agilis. The sequence continues at coordinate 543 of NW_025366022.1, read as the reverse complement.
ATAATAACAGGACAGAGCAGGGGGAACCCTATTGCAGCATAAATAAAGAGGTACTACAAGAAAAAGGCTTCAATTCTTGAACTGTCAGGTCTGAGGGTGTAGAAGGGGAATCCCAGGACACCTCCCCCACGTGCTATGCAGAGTCTCCAGCAGGCTGGGAAATCTCAGGGCCAGTGGGTGCACAATCTGGAGAGAGGGCCTTGCTGGCACTGGACTCAGGGAGTTAAACACAGGCGCTGGAGGAGTGACTGGAGGAGAAAACCAGAGAAAAACAGCAAAAACATCTGGAAGATGATGGCTTAGACAGAGCCAAACACCAGACCTCAGAAAGCTTGGCTTCCTCATACTGAGATAGAAAACACAGGGCTTCAAAAGGAAAGAAAACCAGATCAAACACAGAGGACAACACAGGGGGACCCCACTGTTTGAGAGCTCAGTTCAGCAAAAAAAAAAATGCTCCTTCTTTTCCTCCCACTTTTTTTGTTTGTTTGTTTGTTTTTCCCTCCCCTGAAAGTTTTAGCCTCAGGGCAGATTAAGCAGTAA
>NW_025366021.1:0-2788 GCF_016433145.1 Gracilinanus agilis | reverse complement strand
CCCTTCCTTCACATTTTTTTCATTATTTCCTTTGATATTCTTGATCTTTTGTTATTCCAAATGAAATTTGTTATAGTTTTTCCTAATTCAGTAAAGAAGTTTTTTGGTAATTTGATAGGTATGGCACTAAATAGGTAAATTAATTTGGGTAGGATGTTCATTTTTATTATGTTAGCTCATCCTGCCCATGAACAGTTAATGGCTTTCCAATTGTTGAGGTCCAGTTTTATTTGTTTGGAAAGTGTTTTGTAGTTGTTTTCGTATAATAGCTGTGTTTGTTTTGTTAGATTGATTCCCAAGTATTTTATATTGTCTAGGGTGATTTTAAATGGTGTTTCTCTTTCTACCTCTTGCTGTTCTAATGTGTTGGAAATGTATAGAAATGCTGATGATTTATGTGCGTTTATTTTGTATCCTGCCACTTTGCTAAATTTGTTGATTATTTCTACCAGCCTCTTAGTTGATTCTCTAGGATTTTTTAAGTATACCATCATATCATCTGCAAAGAGTGACAGCTTAGTCTCCTCATTGCCTATATAGTCAGTTTTGATGGGTAGGTGGTCCTTGGTTGTAGACCCAGTTCTCTTGCCTTTCTGAATATCATATTCCAAGCCTTGTGGTCTTGTAGCGTGGAGGCTGCCAGATCCTGTGTGATCCTGATTGATACTCCTTGATATCTGAATTGTCTCTTTCTGGATTCTTGTAAAATTTTTTCTTTTACTTGGAAGCTCTTGAATTTGGCTATTATATTCCTGGGGATTGTCTTTTCAGGGTTTAGTGTAGAAGGTGATCTATGGATCCTTTCAATGTCTATATTGCTCTCTTGTTGTAGAACTTCAGGGCAGTTTTGCTGAATAATTTCTTTTAGTATGGAGTCCAAATTTCTATTAATTTCTGCTTTTTCAGGAAGACCAATGATTCTTAAATGGTCTCTTCTAGACCTGTTTTCTTGATCTGTCAATTTCTCAGTGAGATATTTCATGTTTCCTTCTATTTTATCAGTCTTTTGAATTTGATTTCTTTGTTCATGTTGTCTTGAGAGATCATTGGCTTCTACTTGCCCAATTCTTGTCTTTAGAGACTGGTTCTCTGCTATAATATTTTGATTTTCCTTTTGATTTGGTCCATCCTATTTTCCAGATGTTTGATTTTGGTCTCCAGTTGCTTGTCGATTCTTTTGATTTGGAGGCATCTTTTTCGAATTGCCCAATTCTAGTCTTTAGAGACTGGTTTTTAGCTATAATCTTTTGGTTTTCCTTTTCAATCTGGTCTGTTTGGTTCTTCAAGGCTTCCAGCTGGTCATTTCTGTTTTTCAATTTCCTTATCAATTCATTTGATTTCTGAGTTTCCCTCTCCAATTGTGAAATTCTGCCTTTTAAACTGTTATTTTCTTGCCAGATCCTTTCCATCTTTCTCATAATCTCAGATTTGAACTCTTCAAGAGCTTGTGACCAGTTTTTATTTTTTTGGGAATGTTTGGATATGGTTACTTGTTTGTTCTTCTCTGCTGTTTGCTCTGTTGTCTAGATTTTTTCTGTGTAAAAGTTGTCGAGTATTAAAGATTTCTTCTTGATCTTTCTTTTCTGGGGTTCCTGTGTCTGGCTTGCCATTTTTAGCCCAGCACCCTCTCAGCTTTATCCTCACACCCAGGGTCTGTCTGTACTCCTTAGGCTCCTGAGGTCTCAGGTCTAGTTGTTCTCAGGGTCAAGCCTCCTGGTGGTCCCCTTGCTTGTTCCTCTGTCTGAAGCTCCTTTAACAGTCTCAGGGTGCTGCTTCCACAGTCATACACCCCTCTGCACTGGGTCCCCACCCAAGTTCTGTGCCTGTGCTCGGGATCCGTGTCTGTACCTGTGTCAAGGTCTGTGGTCAAAGTTGGCACTTTCTTTAGCCTCTTGGGGTCTTATATCTTGCTGCTCTCAGGAGCAGGTCCTGGTGATGCCAGGTAGCTGCCAAGGACTTAATGGATGCCCCAAACTTGCTTTAACTCTTGTGAGCTGGCTTTGGCCCTGTAGGTGGTGTGTGTGGGGGAGGGGGTTGCTCAGCTTGCATTTCAGTGAGAACTCTTTCTCCCCCTTATAGCATGGAAATGCCCTGATCCCAAGTACCTTCAATGCTGCATCCTATTGTGGGGTCCCTTAGTTCGTCTGGATTTATTTTTATGTCCTCTTGAGGAGTCCTATATGTGTGTGTTAGGAGAGGTTAAGAACTGCTTTTTACTCTGCCGCCATCTTAACCTGGAAGCCCCAGACTCGACAGCAATATTTTTTGATGAACAATTGTGAATGACCTAACTATTCTCAGCAGTGCAGTGATCCAAGAGAATTTCAGAGACTCATGATGAAAAATGCCATCTGCCCTATAAGAAAGAACTGATGGAGTCTGAATGCAGACTGAAATGTATGGTATTTCCCATTCTTTCTTTCTTTCTCACAAGTCCCTTGGAGTTGTCTTGGGCCCTTGCAATACTGATGATAGTTAATTCATTCACCATTGGTCATCATACATTATTGCTATTACTGTGTACAACTCTTCTCATTCTGCTCACTTCATTTTGCATCCTTCCATATATAATTTTCTAGTCTTTTTTTGTGATTGTCTTGTTTGCCATTTCTTATGTCATAATAGTATTCCATTATAATCACATACCACAACTTGTTCAGTCATTCTCCAAGTGATAGACAACTCTTCAGTTTCTAGTTCTTTGTCACCACAAGAAGAGCTGCCATAAATATATCTATCTATATCTATATCTATATCTATATCTATATCTATATCTATATCTATATCT
>NW_025366020.1:0-5997 GCF_016433145.1 Gracilinanus agilis | reverse complement strand
CACACACACACACACACACACACACACACACACACACACACACACACACACATTCTTTTCTCCAGGCTAAAATATCCTCTGTGCCTTCAACAATTGTTCACAGAGATGAGCCATTATCACACCATTCAAATGACAAATTTGAAGGCCATAAGGAAAAGTGTAAAGATTCATGTGAGGTGATACACAGTAGAGAAACAGAATTAGAATAGCACAAACTTGGTATCGGATGACATAAAACAAAAGAATCTTTTCAAATCTCCAGAGGGAAAAGAGATTGGAAGGGAACAAAAAAATCCATTCCTCTTTTGGGGTTTAGATTTGAGAGTTGTCTTTTCTTACAAAATGTAAACAATTCTAATCATATAGTTTTCTTTGAGGCTTGATTTGTGTTTGAGGCAATTGTGAAGATTGTTATTCAAGCCAACAAATATTTATTAAGAGCCTGTGAGGCAGCTAGGTAGCAGAGTAGATAAAGAGCCAATCCTGGAGTTGGGAGATCCTGGGTTGAAATCTGGCCTCAGATACCTCCTAGCTGTGTGACCCTGGGTAAGTCACTTCACCCCCATTTACTAGCCCTTGACCTTCTGTCTTAGAGTTGCTATTCTAATTAAAAAATAAACATACTCTATGTAGAGCTTAAAAATGGAGCCATAAACACATTAAGAAGGTAATCTCATATTGGGAGGCACTAACTTTAACAGAGACAGAAATAAGTACAATAAAGAAATCAAATGAACACAAAGTAATTTTTAGAAAGGAGAGTATCCAAGAGGTGGAACTTAAGCTGAGTGTTAAAGGAAATCTAGGGATTCTATGAGATGAGTGAGAAGTGAATATATCCCAGGTGTCAGGAACAGGCTGTGCAAAGAAATAGAGATGGGAAAAAGAATGACTAGAGAACATTAATGAAGCCATCATAGATTTATAGCTGGAATTTTAGAGGCCATTTAGCCTGACCCTCTTATTTTATAGAGAAGGAAAGTGAGGTCCAGAGAGGTCCAAGGTCACACACATGTATTCAGTGGCACATCTGAGATTCAAACTCTGGTCCTCTGACTTCCTTCTTCTGTGAAGCGAAAAGTCAATACGCAGGTTCTCAAATGGCAGCCACTTGACAATGGCAGACATGCAAACTTAAGAGAACTCAATTTCACTCAAGAGAACTCAATTTCTCTTGGTGAACCATTGAACAAGTTGTAGTCTATGATCCTAATGGAATACTGTTCTGCTGTAAGAAATGATGAGAGGAGTAGTTTCAGAAAATCCTGGGAAGACTTCTATGAACTGATGCAAAGAGAAGTGAGCAGAACCAGGAAAACATTGCAAACAGCAGTATTGGAACTGTGAAAGACTTGGTTACTTTGATCAATAGAACTATCTAGGACAGTTCCAAAGTTCCAAGATAAAAAATATTCTCTCCCTCCAAAGAGAGAACTGATGAACTCTGAATAAAGACTGAAGCATATTGTTTTCACTTATTTTTCTTTTTCTTACTTTTTTTATAACATGGTTCATGGAGAAATATATTTTGCACAACTCATATATATAATTGGTATGATATTTCTTGCCTTCAGAGTGGGTGGGAGAGAGGCTGCAAAGAGGGAGAAATCTGAACTCAAAAAATTTTTAAATAAATGCTAAATATTAATAATATGGAATTAGGTTTTGACCTATATATAAAACCCAGTGGAATTTCTTGTTGGCTATGGAGGGGGGGGAGGAGAGAAAGAACATGAATCATGTGACCATGGAAAAATATTCTAATTCAATTAATTAAATAAAAATTTTCAATTAAAAAAATAAATGCTAAAGGGAGCAGCTGGGTAACTCAGTGGATTGAGAGTCAAGCCTAGAAATGGGAGTTCCTGAGTTCAAATCTGGTTTCAGACACTTCCTAACTGTGTGACCCTTGACAAGTCACTTAACCCCCATTGCCAAGCCCTTATCACTCTTCTACCTTGGAACCAATACACAGTATTGATTCTAAGAAAGAAGGTAAGGGTTTTTAAAAAGAAATGCTTAAATAGATATCGAATTTTTTAAAGTTACTTCTCCAAGATCTCCATGTTGATTGAGATTTTTTTGAGCTATTGTGAACTACTTATGTTGCTATTCAGTCATTTCAGTTGTGTTTAACTCTTCATGACCCCATTTGGGTTTTTTTTTGGCAAAGACAGTAGATTGGTTTGCCATTTCCTTCTCTAGCTCATTTTACAGATGAGGAAATTGAGTTAAACAGGGTTAAGTGATTTGCTCAGTGTCACACAAGTAGTTACTGTCTAAGGTTGGATTTGAACTCAGAAAGATGAGTCTTCCTGACATCAAGCCTGATTATTCACTGTACCAACTAGCTGCCCCTAACTCAACTCTTAACTCTTTAATGCCTTTACAGCCTTGGCTCTCAACTCCTTTGTTTTTTTTCCCATCATTATCTACAAATGATATGCTGTTTTATTGTCCCATTCTTACTTAACTCTTGCTTGTTTCTACAATTTGATTTGCTTAACAATTTATTTTTTCAATTGGTTCATTTAGCAATTTGTTTTATTTATACTTTCAAATGGCCAACTGTCTCCTCCTTTTCTTCTCTGTTTATGAATAAGGATTCTTTAAAATCCTTTTCCTCCTTAAGACTGAAGCTTCCCTCAAGTGGAATCCTTCAGCTCAAATTGCCCTCTTTCAGTTTATCTTCAAGTTCTCCCAATCATTTCACCCCCAAATTCAATATTTGACATTCTCTATAAGTCCAGACCTCTCAATGTTAACTTCACAATGTCTTTATCTCAGGAGGCCACTGGCAGTACTATGGATATATCTCTGGGTCTAGACCAGTGATTCCCAAACTTTTTTGGCCTTCTGCCCCCTTTCCGGAAAAAAATATTACTTAGCCCCATGGAAATTAATTATTTTTTTATTTTAATAGAAATTAATAGGAAAGAAAAATGCACCTGTGGCCATCACTGCTCCCCTGGATTACTGCAGCACCGACCAGGGGGCAGTAGCGCCCACTTTGGGAATCACTGGTCTAGAGTAAGGAACATCCAAGCTTAAATATATCCTCGGACACTATGTGACCATGGGCAAATCATTTTACCTCTATCTAGCCTCAGTCTCTTCATATGAAAAGAGATAAAAATAATATTAACCTACCTTTCAGGGTTATTGTGAAGATAAAGTGAGATAATATTTGTAAGACATTTTGTAAACCTTAAAGCACTAAATAAATGCTCCCTAGTTATTTTTCCTTAGACTTTTAGATTATAAGTAGCTATGTGATTGCAGACAGTTCACTTCAAATTGAAAATCCCTCCAACTTTCTTCATTTGCAGAATGGGAACAACAATGTATTTTTTTAAACCCTTGTACTTCGGTGTATTGTCTCATAGGTGGAAGATTGGTAAGGGTGGGCAATGGGGATCAAGTGACTTGCCCAGGGTCACACAGCTGGGAAGTGACTGAGGCCGGGTTTGAACCTAGGACCTCCTGTCTCTAGGCCTGACTCTCACTCCACTGAGCTACCCATCTGCCCCACAACAATGTATTTTGAAGAAAGTGACCCTAAAGATTAGATTTAGATGACTCTAAAATATTGTATAAATTTAAGCTGTTGTATTTATCATTACTATATTATTGTTATGGTTATACCCATAGTGGTTAATAATTGTTATGGTTATACCCATTGTGGTTAATAATTCTCAAATGATTTATTTCTTTTGGAGGCAAATTAACTAGATTTTAAGAAATACCCTCAGTTTGTGATCATGACATGTATAAAGACCCATCCATGGAGGCAGAAAAGAAGTGATTGGAAAGGTAGGACAAGAACCAAGGAGAGTCACAAAGACCCAAAGGGAAAGAATATCCTGGAGGAAAAAGAGTTTCATGCTGCAGAAGTCAAGATGGGTGAAGCTTGAGGAGAGGTCACTGGATTTGATAATTAAGGCATCATTAGTAACATTAGAGAGAGGGGTTTCAGTTGAGTCTTAAGGAACAAAGCCAGATTTCCAAGGATTGAGGAATAAGTAAGGAGGGATGGAATGGAGGCATTGAATATAGATAGATTTTTCAAGAGTATTAGCAAAAAAAGAATTGGACGGAGGAGATACATAGTGATAGCTAGAGATCATACTAGGATTTAATGATGGCTTTTTGAAGAGAAACTAAGGCATGTTTGTCAACTATAGAAAAAAGAGTACATGGACAAAAATTGAAATTATAGAAAGAGAGTGATAATGGGTATTACATGTTGAAGAAAGGAGGGGGTAAAATCAACAAGACAGGTTGATGTTGGCAAGATAAAGGCTCTCTTCTTCAGAGACTGGAATGGAGGAGATAATAGGAGTTGATTTCAAGGGGACTGAGATGAGGAGAAAGGGAAAAAGAGTGAGCTCATAGTGAATAGCCTCAATTTTTTCAGTGAAGTAAGAGGGGAGGTTCTCATCTGAAGATGAAGGAGAGAAGAGAAGGTTTTCTATAAAGGACAGTCAAAGATTGGGTGTCATACATGGAAAGTCACCTCATTGGATGGAAGAATCAAGAGCAGAGGTCTAAAATGAAAGGGAGTCCATTCATTAAAAAGCATGAGAGGAGCAGCTGGGTAGCTCAGTGGATTGAGAGCCAGGCCTAGAGACGGGAGGTCCTAAGTTCAAATCTGGCCTCAGACACTTCCCAGCTGTGTGACCCTGGGCAAGTCACTTGACCCCCATTGCCCACCCTCACCACTCTTCCACCTAGGAGCCAATACACAGAAGTTAAGGGTTAAAAAAAAAAAAGGCATGAGTTCCAGAACGCACATTGGAAGGGGCAAGGTAACACTGCCAATAATGGGTTTAAGTGGATAGAAATGAGGGAGTAGACAGCTGGGGTTAGGGATGTGTTTGTCCTTTGACAGTCAGTGATTCAATATTGCTGAGATGAGGAATGCAAAGATGGGCTAACAGTTCATTAACCATTGGAGAATGATTCCAGACCCAAGTTTCAGTGTATGGGAGGAGATCTGCTGATGAAGACAAGTGACTTAAAGGATCAAAAGGAAAAGGAAGACAGAAGAAATTGAACTAAATAATTTGATCTTTGATAAAAAATTATAAATATAAAAGGAAGAATTTTCTTATGATAAACTACTGAAAAAAAATCAGAGAGCAATCTGATAGATGTTTCATAACTATAGCTAGGAGAAGATTTCCTAGACAAACAAACAACAGGGACAATTTCAAAAAATAAAATAGATTGCTTAGATTATGTGAAATTGGAAAGGTTTTGAACCAACAAAAATAGCATACCTCAGATGAAAAGGGAAAGCAGTTAAGTGGAAAAAATTTCATTATTAAGTATCTCTAATAAAGATTTAGTAGTCACAATAAAAGAAGCATATAAAACCCAAAGCTGTTCCCCAAGAGGTGTTCAGAAAGTGGGAACAATAGTTCTCAAAATAAGAATTTCAAACTATTAATAAGCATATGAAAGAAATATCCAAATTATTAATAATGAGAGAAATGCAAATCAAAACAACCCAGAGGTTATCACCTCCCAAACAGCTAAGAAACAAAGGTGATAAAAACACAAGAATAGTCAGTGCTGGAGGGGCTGGGGAAAGATGTTAATACATTGTTGGTAAAGCTATAAATTGGTAGACCTATTCTGGAAAGTAATTTAGAATTATATAAATATAGTGATTAAGATGCCAATACCATTGAGCCTAGAAATCACACTCTCAAATGTACACCTCTAGACCAGTGATGGGCAAACTTTTTAAAGGGGGGCCAAAGGAAAGGAAATTCTCACCTGTCAGTCTGCTTCTAAGGCAACTTTTTTGAAGTTTCATTGTATTGTATCCTACTCATTTTATTCATCAGATTAGGAATAATGTTCTGCAGCTGGAGAGAACATTTCAGGGGGCTGCATCTGGCCCATGGTCGGTAGTTTGCCCATCATTGCCCTAGAAGGTCATTAACAAAAACACCAAAACACCACATATGCCAATATATATATATATAT
>NW_025366019.1:0-1348 GCF_016433145.1 Gracilinanus agilis | reverse complement strand
GACTACAGAAGCAGTTCCCTGAGACTGTTAAAGGAGCTTCAGGCAGAAGAACAAGCAAGGAGACCACCAGGAGGCTTGTCTCAAAACAATTACACCTGAGATCTCAGGAGTCGAAAGGGCGCAGAGAGATCCTGGACATGAGCATAAAGCTGAGGGGGCACTCAGCTTACAATGGCAAGCCAGAATCATCAGGAAAACCAGAAGAGAAAGATGAAGAAGAAAAAGCCTTTAACACTTGACAACTTTTACACAGAAAAAATCCAGACAACAGAGGAAACAGCAGAGGAGAATAAACAAGTAACCATATCCAAACCTTCCCAAAACAATGAAAATGGGTCACAAGGTCTTGAAGAGTTCAAATCTGAGATCATGAGAAAGATGGAAGAGATCTGGCAAGAAAATAACACTTTAAAATGCAGAATTTCAGAATTGGAAAGTGAGGCAAGTAAATCAAAGACCAGAAATGACCAGATTGAAAAGGAAAACCAGTCTCTAAAGGCTGAGTTGGGCAATTAGAAAAAGATGCTCCCAAATCAAAAGAATTAATAAGCAAATTGGAGACCAAAATCAAACAGCTGGAAAACAGGTCAGACGAAACTGAAAAGGAGAATCAAAAGCTTATAACAGAAAACCAGTCACTAAAGACGAGAATTGGGCAAGTAGAAGCCAATGATCTATCAAGACAGCAAGAACAAATAAAACAAAGTCAAAAGACTGATAAAATAGAAGGAAACATGAAATATCTCAATGAGAAACTGACAGATCAAGAAAACAGGTCTATAAGAGACAATCTGAAAATAATTGGTCTTCCTGAAAAAGCAGAAATTAATAGAAATTTGGACTCCATACTAAAAGAAAGTATTCAACAAAATTGCCCTGAAGTTCTACAACAAGAGGGCAATATAGACATTGAAAGGATCCATAGATCACCCTCTACACTAGACCCTGAAAAGACAACCCCCAGAAATATAATAGCCAAATTCAAGAGCTTCCAAATAAAAGAAAAATTTTACAAGAAACCAGAAAGAGACAATTCAGATATCAAAGAGCACCAATCAGGATCACACAGGATCTGGCAGCCTCCGCACTACAAGACCGCAAGGCTTGGAATATGATATTCAGAAAAGCAAGAGAATTAGGTTTACAACCAAGGATCAGCTACCCATAAAAACTGACTATATTCTTCCAGGGGAAAGTTTGGGCATTCAACAAGATAGAACATTTCCAAACATTTGCACAGAAAAGTACAGGACTAAATGGAAAGTTCGATATCCAACCATGAAAATCAAGAGAAACATGAAAAGGTAAATAAGAAACAGAAGGGAAAGTAAGAAAACTCATATTTTTT
>NW_025366018.1:0-4984 GCF_016433145.1 Gracilinanus agilis | reverse complement strand
CCATGAGCAATCAATGTTTTTCCAATTGTTTAGAACTAGTTTTAATTATGTGGAGTGTTTTGTAGTTGTGTTCATATAATTCCTGTGTTTTTCTTGGAAGATAGATTCCTAAGTATTTTATATTGTCTAGGGTGATTTAAAATGGCATTTCTCTTTCTAACTCTTGCTGTTGAGATGTTTTGGAAATATATAGAAATGCCAATGATTTATGTGGGTTTATTTTGTATCCTGCTACTTTACTAAATTTGTTGATTATTTCCACTAGTTTTTTAGTTGACTTTCTAGGATTCTTTAAGTAGACCATCATATCATATGCAAAGAGTGATAGCTTGGTCTCCTCATTGCCTATTTTTATACTTTCAATTTCATTTTCTTCTCTAATTGCTTCTGCTAGTGTTTCTAGTACAATGTTAACCAATAATTCTTAAACTGTCTTTCTGCAATCTGTTTTCCAGATCTGAGGTTCTGCCAATGAGGTGTTTCATATTTTCCTCAAATTTTGCATTCTTTTGATTTTGTTTTATAGATTCTCATTTCCTTCTAGTTGTTGAATTATAATTTTTAAAGACTGAATTTCATCCCTGGCTTTTTGATCATCCCTCTTCTCTTCTGATTTTCTTTGTCATTTTTCACCTTCTTTGCCTCCTTTTCAAGCTGGTCAATTTTGGCTTTCAAGATACTATTTTCTTGTTTCAGTTTATGTATTTCCTTTTTCCAATTGTCTTCAGCCTCTTAAATTGTTTTTTGAATTGTATTTTGAGTTTTTCTAAAGTCTGTGTCCAGTTCACTGGAGTTTCTGTGTTTTTGCTTGGAGTTCCTTGAACTTCTTCTATTTCATATGCTTTTTGTTCACTTCCTAGAAAGAAGCTGTCTACTGTAATTTCTTTTTTCTTTTTCTGTTGTTTATTCATATTTTTTCCTTCTTTCCCTCCTTGATTTGGCTGTAATCTTGCTCCTCTGATTTATTTGCTCAATCTTTGGATTTGGGCTATTTTGTCCTGAGTGGCCTCTTTCTCTACTGTGCTGAATGATTAGGTTAAGCCAATAGTTTTAATGAGCTCTGATGTAAGATCTTCCCTGGCTGGCAACAGTGGTTTATAGCTACTTTCTCTGTAGTCTATAGGAAAGGGGTGTTGGAGCTTCCCTGCCCTCTGAAGCCTTATCTGCCCTATTGATGGGATTTATCCAGGGTAGGGTTGATCTATAGAGCTTAATGTACCCTGAGACCAAAAGCTGGAGAGAAAGGGGTGGGGCAAGATGGAGAGTTTTTCTGCATGTAGGTTGCCCTCTTTGTGTTTGTCCTCCTGCCACCTCCCTGCCATCTTTGTTCAATGCCCTGAGCCTGGCACAGCTGTGCCAGCAAGGCACTCTCTCTGGACTAGTGCATTTGCTCACCCAGAGATTCCAGTAGCCACTAGAGACTCAGCACAGAATGTGGGGGTCCTGGGATCTTACTTCTTCCTTACCCTCAAATCCAAGAGTTCAAGAATTCAAGCTTTTTTGGCATACCTCTTGAGCTGAGTCCAGCAGGAGGATATCCCAGCTCTGTCCTGTTGTTAGATTTGGTTTTCTTTCCCCTTGAAGCATTTTGTTTTTTATCTCAGTGTGGAAGGGTATGGAGGTCTGAGGTTTTGCTCTGTCTAAGCTGCCATCTTCCCAAAATCACTGGAAGAACCCATCATTAAGGCAGAAAGTGATATCTGAAGCCTGTAACAGGGTCAAAACCAGAGATTACAAGATACAGCAGAGACTGGTGAGGGAAAACAGGATCATATAACTAAAATGAGGCTTAGAAGCTATCATGACTACCACTCTACCATTTTAGGCAGAGAGCTATTAGGTGGCGAGGTCCAGGTATCAGACTGAAAGAAATATCTTGTGGTAATAAATGATTGACTGATTAATTTTTTTAAACCCTTAGCTTCTATTTTAGAATCAATTCTTCGTAATGGTTCCAAGGCAGAAGAGTGGTAAGGGTTAGGCAATGGGGGTTAAGTAACTTGCCCAGGTTCACACAGCTAGGAAGTGTCTAAGGCCAGATTTGAACCCAGGACCTCCAGCCTCTGGACCTGACTCTTAATCCACTGAGCCACTTACCTGCCTCCTGATTGATTAATTTTACTAGTCAAGGAACAGGATCTCTTATTAGACAAAGAAGAACTTCAGACTGACTCTGGGTGTGAGAGCTTTTTTATGCCTAGCCACTTATGACTAGTCCCGTTTTCTTCTGAAATCCCATCCATTGGAGAGGGCTCACTACCATCATTCTCATTCTCCTTCATTCCGGTCTTTAGTTCCATGAGGATCAGGAGACATATATAGAAAGTGGCCCACTTAGCATTTCCATGGGGTTTTAGATATACCCAAAACAAAATAGTTTTTAACAGGTGTACTTTACTTTCCTGGTCTATGTGCCATATCAAATGTAGCCTTAGGGAAAGGGAATTGAAATCCTTCCATTTGTTCTTCTAAGTATAAATAGAGTGGAAGAGCTGGGAAGAGATTAAGACAGTGATAAAGATTCCATTTTTCACTCTCCCAGCTTAAAAAAAACCTCCAATTTCCCCCTATTATCTTTAGAATAAAACACAAAATGATTAGACTTGCATTTAAAGCCATCCACAGCAAATAAATTCCCAGTCTCATTTAAGATTGCTCCCTTCCGATCTGGTCAAACTGGCCTGATAGCTCTTCCTGGTATGTGACATTCCATCTACCACTTCAGTGTCTTTGCTTAGGTGGCCTCTCATATTTCTAATCAACTTTTTCTTTACTGCCATCCCAGAATTCCTTGCTTCTTTCACAACTAAAATCTCAGGTGTCAGTTCTTCCCTGATTCTGCTCATTTTTAAATACTTTATTCTTGAAATAATTTTGTACTGTGTTGATTCTACTTTATATTTAATTATTTCTGTGCATTTTTATATCTGCCCTTCCCTAGGGAAATTATACATTTTCTGAAGACAGGGACTATTGTTTTTGTTTGTTTGTTTTTGCTCTATATTTCCAGTATGTAGTGCTTGACATACAATAGGAGGTTGAGTTGGATTGGTTGGATTCAACTGAAATAAGTTAACTCAGATATCAGCCCAGCCTGAAGATTTATGTGAAGCTACTTTGATCCTCTCATTATGAAAGTCTATAAATAGGGTTTGGTATATGTCCTATAGCAGTGATGGTGAACCTTTTAGAGAACCTTTTATAACCTTTAGAGTCCAGACTTCTGGGCTAATATGCCTGCAAGGAGTTCTTTCTCCTCACCATCAACTGATGTGAAAAGCCTCAAAAAAAGACAAGGAGCAGAATCAGATGATTGAAGGGGCTCTACTGCAGACTGCTGACTCAAAGGTAGACAGTGTTTGGGCATTTCCACATTATAAGAGGATAAAACTACTCATACCAAAGGGAGAACTGAATACCCCTTCCCCACTACACCTACCACATGAGAGTCAGAGCAAGCATACCAGAGGCAGAGTGAACAAAATTGCTAGGTTCTTGAGGGAGGCTGGCTGAGGACATCTACCACTGAGAGTGGTGAGACTCAGGACCCCATAAGGCTGAGAAACACAGAGTCTGGCCTGAGAGACAGGGCAGATAGGGGCTGCCCACAGCAAATGTCGGGGAGACTAGAAAAATAGCCTTAGGGCAAAAACACTGATGCTCAATACACAGAGAGCTACCGACCCTCCTCATGCAGACTTGTGGCTGAGAAGGCAAGAGAAAACTAACCTAGCAATATCCAGCAATGTCCAAACTACAACACCCCCCCCCCAAAAAAAGAAAAAAAAAAGAAATAGCTTTTGACTCTGGATAATTTTTACTTAGAGAAACAACAAACTACAGAGGAGACAGCAGAGAAGGACAAATAAGCAAACACATCCAAACTTTCCCAAAAAATGGAAATTGGCCACAAGCTCTCCAAGAAATCAGGCTGGAATTTGAGAACCAAGTTAAAAAAATAGAAGAAACTTGGCAAGAAAAGTGGGAAATCATTCAAAAAGAAAATAACAGTTTAAAAGACAAAATTTCGCATTTGGAAATTGAGGTCCAGAAATCAGATGAAATGATAAGTAAATTGAAGACCAGAAATAACCTGGTAGAAGCCATGAAAATCAGGATAGACCAGACTAAAAAGGAAAATCAAAAGATTATAGTTGAAAACAAGTCTTTAAAGACTAGAATTGGGCAAGTAGAAGCTAATGATCTCACAAGACAGCAAGAATTAATAAAACAAAGTCAAAAGACTGACAAAATAGAAGGAAATATGAAATATCTCATTGAGAAAATGGCTGACCAAGAAAACAGGTCTAGAAGAGACAATTTGAGAATCATTGGTCTTCCTGAAAAAATCAGAAACAAACAGGAACCTTGACATCATACCACAAGAAATTATCCAAGAAAATTGCCCTGATGTTCTTGAACATGATGGCAAAAGAGACATCGAAAGAGCCCATAGATCACCTTCTACATTAAATCCTCAAAAGACAACCCCCAGGAATATAGTTGCCAAACTCAAGAATTTCTAAGTTAAGGGGAAAATATTATAAGAAGCCAGAAAGACACATTTCAGATTTCAAGGAACACCAATCAGGATTACACAGGATCTGGCAGCCTCCACATTAAAGGACAGCAAGGCTTGGAATATGATATTCGGAAAGGCAAGAGAATTGGGCCTACAACCAAGGATCTCCTACCCATCAAAACTGACTATATACTTCCAGGGGAAAGTATGGACATTTAACAAAACAGAAGATTTCCAAGTATTTATAAATAAAAGACCAAAACTAAATGAAAATTTGATGTCTAAATACAAAACTGAAGAGAAACATGAAAAGGTAAACAAGAAAGAGAGGGAATAAATTTTTTGAGGCCTTCAGTAAGGTCAAATTGTTTATATTCCTATATGGAAAATAATATTTGTAATGCTCAAAAACTGTATTCACTGTCATAGTAGTTAGAAGAATTATCCATAGGTAGAGGTTGG
>NW_025366017.1:0-4704 GCF_016433145.1 Gracilinanus agilis | reverse complement strand
GGAGAGAGGCGGGGGAGAGGGGCAGACAGGGGAGGGAAGGAGAGGGGCAGACAGACAGAGACACATACATGCCTGGACTGGAGTCTGAGGACTTGGCCCCAATCAAGGCTTGACCATTTATTGCCTGTGAGTGACTTGCTGGGGATCAGTTTCCTTATCTATAAAATGGAAGTGGGGTTGAAGAGTTGGAGTAGACGAGCTCTGTCTAAGGTCTCTTCCAACTTTGTTCAGTTCTTTTCAGTCATGTCCCTCTCATGACCCCATTTGGAGTTTCCTTGGCAAAGATACTGGAATGGTTTGCCCTTTCCTTCTCCAGTTCATTTGACAGGCAAGGAAATTAAGGCACAAAGGGTTAAGTGACTTGCTCAGGGCCACACACCTAGTAAGTGTCTGAGGTCATATTTGAACATGGATCTTCCTGACTCCAGACCTGGGGATCCATCATCCAACGTGCCATCCTGCTGCGCCAATTTGAAGCTTAGGACCCTATGAAACAGGGAAGGTGGGAGTGAGAAGCCTGTTACCCAGAAGGGCTTGTGCAGCCTTTACATTGCCAAATAAGAGATTTGATTCTGGCAGATGGTTACTCCAAGGAACCTTAAGCTTTGCCCATATACCATTATGCGGGTCAAAAAAATCCTGCCTATATACATGTGACGAGTAAAAGACTCTGGTAACTAGGAATTCTTCCCCTGCAGCTGTGTTTTGAGAGAAGGACAAAATCACAAAGGACAGGTCAGTAGCAGGCCTGGTCATGCTGTCAGAGAGGTAGAAGGTGGGTTTCCAGTTTTGTATGGCATGAGCCAGCGGAAAACCAAAAAAGAGCATGTGTGATGGGAAGAGGATTAGATTTGAGATCTGGGATCCTGAGTTCAAATCCTGACTCTTCAGCTGGCTGTGTCTGAGCATTAGTAAGGTTCTTAACCTCTTGACTTCAGTCCCTTCATCTGTAAAATGAAGGAATTGTATTAGATGGTCTCTAAGGTTACATCTAGCTCAAACCTTATATCTTAAAGGATGCGCCTCCAGATTCCATCCCTACCATAGCTACAGTATTAAGCAAATTAAATGAATTAAGAAAGTCATTTTCAATGCTGTGAAAGGACCTTAAATACTGAGTCCTGGGGTTCTTCACCTCTGTGTGTGTTGCGGACCCCTTGGCAACATCACTTTTTTTTTTTTTTTTAAACCCTTGTACTTCGGTGCATTGTCTCATAGGTGGAAGATTGGTAAGGGTGGGCAATGGGGGTCAAGTGACTTGTCCAGGGTCACACAGCTGGGAAGTGGCTGAGGCCGGGTTTGAACCTAGGAACTCCCGTCTCTAGGCCTGACTCTCACTCCACTGAGCTACCCAGCTGCCCCCAACATCACTTTTTAAATACTGATCTGCAGCAAGTTGGCACAGTAGATGAAGACCAAAGTTCAAATCCATCCTCAGGCTACCTCCTGGTTTGTGACCCTGGACAAGTTATCTAAACTCTGTCTCCTTGGGGATGACAATAATAGCACCTTACCTTCCGGGGTGATTTGTAAAGATAAAATGAGATATTAATAAAACACTTTGCAAACATTAATGTACTCTACATGCTAGCTGTTATAGAAATATGTAATATAATAATTTATATATAAATAACATTTTCCAAATTATTATGGTTACATGTTTAGAGATTATAATTGAAGGAAATGCTAAATTCCAGTAGTTTCATGGAAAACAAAAGAGACCTTTTTCCCTCCCCATCCAATTTCATGGACTCCTTGAAATCTAACTCTAGACACGGGGATCTATGGACTCTGGGTTAAAAACTACCGATGGAGTTTTTTTAAACCCTTACCCTCTGTCTCAGAATTGATAACTAAGGATCATTTCCAAGGCAGAAAAGCGGTAAGGGGTAGGCAATTGGTGTAAAGTGACTTGCCTAGGGACATGTGGCCAGGAAGTGTCTGAAGTCATATTTGAACTCAGGACCTTCCATTTCCAGGCCTCACTCTCTATCCACTGAACCACCTGGCTGCCCTCCTTCCTTATTTATTTTTTGGTTTGATTTATCTAGATCTGAAAGAGGAATATTTAGATCTCCCACTTATATTATAGTTTTACTATCTCTTTCCTCGAGCTCTGCCAGTTTTTTGGCTGCCCCTTCCTGATGGAGTTTAACTTCGTCATTTGACAGATGGGAGGAAAATGCCTTACTCAGACCCCAAAGTGGCAGAATAGAGACCAGAACCAGTTTTTCTGACTCTGTTCTTCCCGTTACTTACTGACTTCTAAAAAACAAAAACCATCCAACAGCATTCATGCCAGCTTCTCTTGCTTTCCTCCCACTTCTATAACATACTCATCCCTACCTTAGAA
Organism: Gracilinanus agilis; assembly: GCF_016433145.1. Lineage (NCBI taxonomy): Eukaryota > Metazoa > Chordata > Mammalia > Didelphimorphia > Didelphidae > Gracilinanus > Gracilinanus agilis. The sequence continues at coordinate 2,351 of NW_025366017.1, read as the reverse complement.
ACTACCCTAAATTCAGTCCTTGGGAACTAAAAGAAGGGAAGAGAGAGGAGAAAGATCAAGTTCATCTTTCCTTTCTCTGGGGAGCTCAAAGGACTTCTTTGTGTAGATTATTACTTGTAAAACTGAGACTTTTCCAGCTTGGTCTTCCAAGGACCAGCGAACAAGATTTTTTAAACCAAATGCTATCTCAGCCCAACCACTGTCTTTAAACAGAATATCTGGAGCTCAAAAAAAAAAAAAGAAAAGAAAAAAACAAAACAAAGGGAAACCAGATTGAATGAGCCCTCATCACTATTTTATAACTTTTAAAACTCTTAGAGGGTAGCTGGGTGGCTCAGTGGATTGAAAGCCAGGCTGAGAGACAGGAGGTCCTGGGTTCAAGTCTGGCCTCAGACACTTCCTAGCTGTGTGACCCTGGGCAAAGTCACTTAACCCCATCATTGCCCAGCCTTACCACTCTTCTGCCTTGGAACCAATACACAGTATTGATTCGAAGACAGAAGTTGAGTTAAAAAAAAATACTTTTAGCTTCTATCTTAGTATCAATTCTAAGACAGAAGAGTGGCAAGGACTAGGTAATTACGGTTACATGACTTATCCAAGGTCACACAGACAATCCACATTCCTATCCCATTGGTCAACAGCAGTCATACGACTATTAGGAAGGGTTCTGTTAGCAGCCAGAGTAACAGTTCAGTTTATCCCAAAGGATCCAAGGTTTGGAAGACTGAATCCACTCCTTTGGGGTAACATTGAGCCACTGACCTCCGATGGCCTACTCTGTCCCCCTAACCCCTCTCAGCAGCCTCACTCATCCTTTTCTTCTCTTAGGACCTTCCATAATAAACTCTCCCTACAAAATGATGATGGGGCCAAACAGACCTGATTACAAGGTCCAATGTTTGAGAAACCGAGAACATAGACTATTCTATGCAGAGGCACTCTCCTTCCCAGATGCTGACTTCCCTGGGTTGGTTTCTTTCAAAGTCTCCCTTCAGAATAATGATGAGGTATGTGTGGAAATGGATCCTGATGAGGGAGGGGTGGTAAAGTTTGGAGGGTAAATTGGAGATATGGCTCAATGAAGGGGTGGGGACGGGGATTAGGCTTAAGAAGTCATCTCATGTGAAGAAAAGACCTTGAAAGGGGCTGGGATGAAGGAAAGGTAAGGAAGGGAGAAAAAAAGGAAGGAAGGAAGGAAAGGAAAGACCAGAAGGAAAGAAAAGGAAAGAAACTCCATTTCTTTCCTTCTGGTTTTTCCTTTCCTTCCTTCCTTTTTTTCCCCTTTCCTTCCCTTCCTTCCTGTATCAAGGCCTAGAGACTAAATTCTCTGGGTATACTCTTTTTTTTATTAATTTGGAAAATTTTATTTAATTTTCCCATGGGTCCAATCCAGCCTCCAGTGGATATGAATGATGGAGTGCTGGTCTCATTGGATCACAGATTTCTAGTTGGAAGGGACTTTAGAGGTCACTCCTAGTTCAGCTCCTTCCTCTTAGAAATGAGGGAGCAGAAGCCCAGAAGGGGGGGGGGAAATGACTTGCTCAAGGTCACCCAGCTAGGAAGTGGCTGAGTTTTCCACTACACCTCACCGACTTGTCCTGTATCCCCATAGGATGTCCCTGATCCTCTGATTTATAAGGAAAAACTGGTTTACCGTGTGGCACCGTGGTTCATGATTCCTAACACCCAACCACCTGTGGAGATCTTTATATCCAGGTAAGGGTGACGAGTTGCTTTGAGAGGCCCCAAATCAAGAGGAGCTCTAGCAATTCCTTTCTTCTGTCTTGGTCTCAGATTCATGGCTCCCCTTGCCAATGCATGGGACAAAGAACCTTCTAATGACCCCTTCTACCATTCAAGATCTCATTAGAATGAGTCTGTATTCTTCCAAGGAAATTGGGTCATACAACTGGTGTTCTTGCTCGCTCATAGCTCCCCTCAATCGTTTAGTATTTTGTCTATGTATGTACAAGCCTGATTTAGTTATTAGCCTTTTAACCTTCTCTCTCGTCCAGGCCTAACCAGGCCTGGACTAGCCTCTCCCTTTCTCTTTATTCCCATACCTTTACCTCCTAGTTGTAAATAAAACTGCCTTAACCCGATGCTGACTTGGGTCTGATTTAATTACGGAATTAATCTGAATTGTTGATTCCTGGCGACCACGTTTTAAATATATATCTATAAATACCTAAATTTCCCTCTTACAATACACAAATGCTATATGTATATGTGTGAGTGTATTAATATAGACCAGCTACAAATACATGTGTATATTAATACATTTATACTATATATGTGTACATTAATACATTTATGCTATATATAATATATACAATGTGTATATTAAT
>NW_025366016.1:0-1123 GCF_016433145.1 Gracilinanus agilis | reverse complement strand
CAATGAAAACTGGTCACAAGCTATTGAAGAGTTCAAATCTGAGATGTCGAGAAAGATGGAAGAGATCTGGCAAGAAAATAACAGTTTGAAAGGCAGAATGTGGCAATTGGAAAGTGAGGCTCAGAAATCAAATGAATTAATAAGCGAATTGAACACCAGAAATGACCAGATTGTAAAGGAAAACCAAAAAATCATAGCTGAATACCAAAAGATTATAGCTGAAAACCAATCCCTAAAGGCTAGAATTGAGCATTAGAAGCTAATGATCTCTCAAGACAATAAGAACAAATAAAACAAAGTCAAAAGACTGATAAAATAGAAGGAAACATGAAATATCTCAATGAGAAAACCAGTCTACAAGAGACAATTTGAGAATGATTGGTCTTCCAGAAAAAGCAGAAATTAATAGAAACTTGGACTCCATACTAAAAGAAATTATTCAGCAAAATTGCCCTGAAGTTCTACAACAAGAGGGCAATATAGACATTGAAAGGATCCATAGATCACCCTCTACACTAGACCTAGAAAGGACAACACACAGGAATATAATAGCCAAATTCAAGAGCTTTCAAGTAAAAGAAAAAATCTTACAAGAAGCCAGAAAGAGACAATTCAAATATCAAGGAGCACTAATCAGGATCACACAGGATCTGGCAGCCTCCACGCTAAAAGACTGCAAGGCTTGGAATATGATATTCAGAAAGGAAAGAGAGCTGGGCCTTCAACCACGGATCAACTACCCATCAAAATTGACTATATACTTCCAGGGGAAAGTAGGGGCATTCAAGAAAATTGAAGATTTCCAAGTATTTGCACAGAAAAGACCAGGACTAAATGGAAAGTTTGATATCCAACCACAAAAATCAAGAGAAACATGAAAAGATAAATAAGAAACAGAGGGGAAAGAAAAAAACTCATAATTTTTTAAAATTTGACTCTTTAAGGGCTTCAATAAGATCTAATTATCTGTATTCCTATGTGGAGAAATGCTATGTATAATTCTCTGTAGTGAACTCTATTTACTATTACAATATTCACTATTATAACAATCAGAAGAATAATTCATAGGGAGATGGTGGAATACTAAATGGTCTAAGATGACATGGGGGTGGGAAAGAGGGGG
>NW_025366015.1:0-8190 GCF_016433145.1 Gracilinanus agilis | reverse complement strand
GAAGGAAGGAAGGAAGGAAGGAAGGAAGGAAGGAAGGAAGGAAGGAAGAAAAAGGAAGAAAAAGAAAGAAAATAAAAGTTTCATTATAAACCAACTAGGTGATGATTCTACCTAGAAAGCTTTGCAGTTCACTTTTTATCCAAAGATAAATTTATAAAGCTGGCATCTAAAACCCAGCAAATTATCAGAAATGTGCATCTTTTAATTTATTCATTCAACATATATTTATTAAGAATTTATTATGCCCCATTATGTTAGGAGGGATCCCAACAGTTCTGTTTATGATCCTCAGATCAAAGTTTCTCCCCTCTTTACTTTGCTCAAACTTTGCTCAAACTATTCTTTCCACCTGAGTAAATATTCCTCCCTATTCTTCTCCATCTATCTTACCAACCATTTATGATCCAAAGACTACTCCAACTGAAAACATTTTACATTCTTCCTAAACCTCATGTGGTTTTCGTTTATACTTCTTTCTATGTAATGTTCTTACCTCCTCTACTGAGTCAAAAGCTCTTTAGGGGAACCCAACACCCAGAAAATATCTTTTCATTTAGTAGGTGATATATAGAATATATCTTAGTAAAGTCTTAAGGCTTAGTACAGTTTTAAGCTATTAATAGGTGATTATGCACACACATCATTAAATTCAAGACCTCTTAAACACCTATCAATACAGTATCTTGCAACTGTTACATACTTAACAAATGCTTATTGAATTTAATATTTTTAAAGAATTATAAGTGTTCCCTAAGGTATAAAACTGGAGAACAACTATCAAATTACAAAGGAAATTATCACATTATAAACCTGGGTCTAAATTAAACTCTCTAACTGTTCCAAACCTGTTTATATCCTATCCAAGAAAAGTTTTCCAAAAAATATGCTTTTTTTAATATGCTGTTACTGATAAGATTTTTAAAGTATTTAGCTAATGTGCTCTCTCATTGGCCTCTGTGAACCCTGATCAAACTTATCCCTCCTAGTATTTGTTCATTAAATTCTGAAAAGAAAAATGTGATAACCAACATTAACTAGAATAGGCAAAAAGGAGAGAGGGAAACAAAAATAATTAGAGGAAGAGGAAAAGGTATTAATATTAGTCATTTCTGTGTTAATCAGAGTTAAAATAAAATCAAAGTGATGGTTCTACTTTGAAAGCTCCCCAGTTCATTTCATGTGGAAAGATAAGTTTTTAGAACTGACATTTAATGTAAAATACATGGTTAGAGATATGTATTTATTCATTCCACAAATATTTATGAAGAATTTAAAATGTCCCATTATGTTAGGAGCTATGAGGGATCCCAAGATAAATTGATCTCTTACTTCGAGAAGCTTTATAATCTAGAAGGAAAGATAAGAAATGTATGCAAAAGGTCTTATATTAAGTTCAAGTACCAAAGAGTGTTACAACAAAATGACATGGGAGTTCAGAACAGGAAGAGAAGGCTTCCGTCTAGGTCAACCAGAAAATGATTCATGGAGGCACAGTTTTCAGGAATAAGGAGGTGATAGTCCTGCTGTACTCTGCCCTGGCCAGATCATATCTATAGTATTGTGTTCTGTTCTGGGCGCCACATTTTAGGAAGGACATTGATAAGCTGGGGAGTATCCTGAGGAAGGCAATCAAGGCAACCAATATGGTGAAGGACCTTCAGGTCATGCCACATGAGGACTAGTTGCAATATCAGGGGATGTTTAGTGTGATCAAGAGAAAAATGGGGGAGAAAGGAAAAATGATGGCATGATAACCATCTTCAACCATGTGAAGGGATGTCATTGTCTCTCCCCCAGGAAATAACAGAATTATAAGTAATGAATGGAAGCCAAAAAGAAACTGGTTGAGGTTTGAAGTAATGGGCTGTTTCAAGAAAGAGCTCCCCATTACTGGAGATCTTTTTTTGTTTGTTTTTCATTTAAGTTTATTTTCAGTTCTAAATTCTCTCTTCTTCCTCCATCTATTGAGAAGGCAAGAAATGTCACCCATTTGTGTATGTGTGTGTGTGTGTATAAACACGCACATATATAAATATATATACATATGTTATCCATATGTGTATATATACAAATGCACATACATGACATCATGTAAAACTTATTTCTGCATAATTGTTTCAGGTGGGTTTACAAAAATGTTTCAGTCTGCAGTGTGTGTCTATCATTTATCTAGAGGTGGATTGCATTTTTTATCATGAATCTTTTGGAGATCTGGTAGATCAGTTACTAAGTCTTTCACAGTTGATTATCTTTACAACATTGATCCTATGTAAATTGTTCTCCTGGGTCTGCTCGCTTCATTCTGTCAGCTCATGTAAGTCTTCTCAGGTTTTCCTGAAATACTGGAGGTCTAATAGCAAAAGTTGGATCACTGTATGTCAGGAGTAGTGTAGAAGAGATTCTTTTTCAGTTATGGATTGCACTGAATGGCTATTGAGGCTCCTTCCAAGTTTCACAGTTCTTTGAAGATCTGGCATTTGAATTGATTCTTGAAATAGACAAAGATGGAGAATAAGGGCATTCCAAGGTGAGGGGATGGCATAAACAAAGACAAAGAGTCAGGAAAGGATAAAGCATCTTCAGGGAAATTTTCAGTTCATTTTGGTTGATGCATTGTATAAAGAGAAGAGGGAATTTCATAGAAACTGGAAAGAACGAAGAATCATTAAAGGAACAGAGAAAGTTCAGAGAAATCAGAATAAAGTCAAAATAAGCTAGCTAGACATAGGATATTAAAGAAGACTATTTGTAAAAGCTAAATGTAAACAATTTAATTATCATCTTAGATCCCCTTTGACCATGATGGTCAAAGGAATCCAACTACTTTTTCATCTCTACCAAACTTCCATTTTCTTAATTCTCAACTGTTTTATCTGATTAATTTGGTAGGAATGTGAACTAACTTTTTGCCAAAAGATTTCATATTCTTCAATAAAGAGTATTATATAAATGTTTTCTACCCAAAGGCAAAGTAAACATTATACTAAATTTCTAAATTTAAAACATGTACTGACAAAATTTTAAATCTTCCCACATATTGGCTCATAAAGGTTTCCTCATCCACTAACACTGTCTGCCACCCAAGGATTAACCTAGTTAAAATCAAAGAAGCTCATCTCCAGAAAGTTATCTATTGGGCAAAGTAATGTCACAAATTAACAAATCTGTTCACAAAGGCATAGAGGAATTAAAAGCTGGACCAGTGGCAATTGGTGACATAGTAGATAGAGTTTAGAATCAAGATGACCTGAGTTCAAATCTTACTAGCTGTGGGGCCTTAGGAAGGTTATTTCACCTTTACTTGCCTCAGTTTCTGCAACTATAAAATAGGGATAATAATAATACCAACCTCCTGAATTTGTTGTGAGGATCAAATGAGATAATATTTATAAAAAGTATTTAACAGTGCCTGGTATATAGAAGACACTATATAAATGCTTTTCCCCTACTCTTTCCTACACCAATGAAATCCTGGATCTTTGGAAGTACTGAAGCATAAATGGAAGGTATCGCTCTTTTCATATGTGAGCATTTTGGTTGTTGAAAAGATCAGAAAAAGAAGATTTCTGATAAGGAACACTATTAAAAATCCAGTTGTGAAGAAATCCTCTCCCAGATAAAATATTGAGGCAGGATACAGACTGTTCTGAGGCAAGGACATAGAACTGACTCTCAGAGAAATATATTGAGAGAACCTGAAGGCACAGCAGTGACTACGAGAACAACGGCTGCAAAACTGGAGTCCATCAATCCTTTGCAGGTGACTGTTGCCCAGTTTCAAAGTTTATATTTGACCATATGATAAGTCAAATAACTGGGCACTAAGATAAGATTCTATAAGAACTATGGGGGTCATAGCTGACCATCTTACCTCATGAGGCAAAGATGAGTCATTAATGTATAAGAAACCAGAAAAAAAAAGTTACAGGAAGAAAAAGCAAACAAAGCAGGGAAGTAAGCTGAGAGCAGGAATCATCACAAAAAAGGGGTGAGAAGAAATAGAAGAGGGAGTAGCTAGGTGGCTCAGTGGACTCAGAGCCAGATCTACAGACAGGAGGTACTGGCTTCAAGTTTGGCCTCAGACACATCCCCCCCCCCCACATGACCCTGGATAAATCACTTCATCTCCATTGTTTAGCCCCTATAGCTCTTCTGCTTTGGGACCAACATACAGTACTGATTCTAAGATAGAAGGTCAGGGAGGAGGAGGGGAAGGAGAAAAAGAAAGAGAAAGGAGAAAGAAGAGGAGGAGGAGGAGGTGAAAAGATAGAAGACTTCTATGCAAGATAGTTGACTTATTAAGCAACTTTTATGCTGAATGAAAGAAAGGTATCACCTTGCTGATGGACTAGAAAAAAATAAGGTCATCTGAAAGACATATTTATACTGAATGAAGGGGTGCTGTGTGAAGCACTATTTCTAGAGTGCCCAGTTGCCCTCTGCTACTGTTTATGGTTTGGTAAGAGAAAAACAGAGAGATATAAAATAGGATTTGCATATGTTTAGCTCTGAACTGTGCTTATTGGAAAAGAGCCTTCACTCTGCTGGAAGCTGATTGGAGAAAGTAGAATCCTGGCAAATGAAGATCTAACTGTACTTTTCAGATTTGTCTTGGGACCCTACTTGAGGAGATTTACAGTTCACTGCTTTAAGAGAAATGCTTGTCAATGAACAAGTCCAATGTTGATTTTTCTTTCTTTTTTCTTTCTTTCTTTTTTTTTGCTAAAAGAGTTTTTTTTCAGCACTCTGTTAAGGGTGGTTATGAGTTCAAAGAGTTTGCTGCTCCTTCACTGAATGAAGAGCAAAAAGAAGGCTGTTTTTTCTAATGAAAAAGTCATAAGAATCAAGAAAGTTCTAGCAAAGAAGCATCTTCACATGGTGCAGACTATTCCTGAAGGCAATAGAACATCAAGGCCTGCAGTTCAGACTTTCGAGTTTCTCTAAGGCACATGGTTTTCCCCAAGCATATGGTATCCTCTCTCATGTGCCCCCCTGATGGGTTTCTATAAGAATATACCTACGCTTTGTGAAAGAATGTGACTCAGGTTCATAGGTAAATTGTGATGCTTTGATCATTTTTGTTTTTAACTTCTACTGAGCAGAAATTTTAAATCATCCTACTTCTGCCTTCTATAAATAGTTATTATTGATTTTGCTTTATCATTCAACAAACGTTTTATGTTCAAGAACTAATGATGTTATGGTTTTAATTTTATATAAATAGTAAATGTAATGGTGGGGACTCAGGAGCCATAATGTTGAGTCTTAAGAATATATCTTCCAATACCAGATATAACCTTAGAACCCTGAAAGAGAATAAGTAATAGTCACATGGTCAAAGGCAAGTCCTGCCAAATTTGGGTCCTAACCAAGGAAGTGAGAAAACCTTGGGTAATCAGTAACATACCTGTGCTATACAAGTAAAAAGATTTCATTAATATTTGATGGAAATAATTTCCATTTTACTTTCTGTGGCAGGCTATCTTAATTATAAAGAATTCTTAATTACACAGAATATTAAGACTTGGTTTTAAAATATAGCTTTATTTAGTTTTATAATAGCTAGGGCTATGAAAACTAGAGAAGAAAAGTCCTAAAAGACTAAAATCCAACAAAGGAAAAACTTGACTGCTAAATCCCATGATTCTTGTGAACAATAATCTGGCAAGCCAAGTGTTCACTTAAATAGTTATAACTAGCATTTGGCTAGTAAGGCTTTCTTTGCCCAGGGTGCCATTGTCTTTGGGTGACTGAGCTAGTCAAATTGCCTAGTCCATTGGACTAATTGTCATTCTGCATGTTCTACACATTGCAGGTGTTATAAGGAAGAGAAAGTTATAGCAAGTGCAAAGGGAAATATTCTGGAATGTTGAAGGAAGGGTTAGACTGGTACTGAGGGGTTAGCTATCTCTCTCTGTAAGTACCTGGTGAGAGGTAAGACAGCATGGGAGGTGGGGAAGAAATAAACTATACTTCTCAAGTCCTAAAAAGCCTGTTGAGCCTAAAACTTCTTTCTCTCAGCTCCCAATATCCACTGAGTAATAGCATGTAAATAAATCTAAGAAAGTCCAAAAGCTAAGCTAAGATGGCAAAGTAATTGTCTTCTCCCTTGCCTTTCTTATATAAATATAAATGGAAATAAACCTCCTGGGTTTTACAATCACCATAGAGTTAAGAAACAGAGACAAAGACAGAGAAACATAGAGATGGGCAAAAAAGAAAGACAAAAAAACAGGAACAAAATTAAAACCAAGCAACTTTGCCTAATTTTGGTTATAGTGCTATCAACCCTAAAGAGCAGAACCTTCACTTTCCCCCTAATATAACTTTTAAAATTCCTTTTTTATTGTCCTTAACTTTCTATGTAACCTCAGCTCATTCTGAATTTTAACACTGTTGGCCCTCCTCTTCTTAGTGGGCCATGTTATACTTTTATATTCATCTTCCATTAGTTGTCCTTACTTCTATATGCTGCACATTTTTTAAAAAATCTAAGTTATTTAATGAGTTCCCTGTACTCGTTAAACAACTTCTCACTTTCTTCCTCAATAAAATATTTTCTCTGTCAGTTTTCAAATTCTTATTCTTGAGAGTTTCCCGTTCTATTTACTTTCTTCATAAAAAGTGATTCTACCCATCCTCTGAAAAAAGAACTTTGGTACATAGTACTGGGGCTATATACCAAAGAGATCATAAAAAGTGGAAAAGGGCATACTTGTACAAAAATACTGATAGCAGCTCTTTTTGTGGTGGCAAAGAATTGGAAATTGAGGGGATGTCCATCATTTGGGGAATGACTCAACAAACTGTGGCATATGTTGGTGATAGAATACTATGACGTTATGAGCAGGATGATTTTAGAAAAAGCTGGAAGAATCCATATGACCTGCTGGAGTGAAATAAGCAGAACTGGGAGAGTGGGGTACACAATAACAGCAATAGTATACGATGATAAACTCAAAAGACTTAGCTACTCTCAACAAAACAATGATCCTGGACAAGTCTGAGGAACTTATGAGAAAGAATAATATCTACCTCCAGAGAAAGAACTGTGGGAGTTGGATGCAGTTCAAAGCATTTTTCACATAAGTTTATTTATGGTTTTATTTTGGAGTTTGGGTTTTATATGAGTATTCACTTTCAACAATGACTGACATGGAAATATGTTTCGCATGGTAGTACATGTATAACCCAGATCAAATTACTTACCATCTCTAAGAGGAGGGATGAAAGGAAGGGAGACAATTTGGATCTTATTTTGGAAAATGTATGTTGGAAATTGTTATTACATTAATTGGGAAAATAAAATCTCTTTGAATAAAGGAAAAAAAAAGAATTTCAGTACATACTAGTGTCTTCCCTGCTTTCTTCTCCTTGTATATCATGATTTCTAAGATGGAATTATCACTTTTCCTGAATGTTCCCAGCTTTTTAACCTAGCAACAGGTTCTTTTGATAATAATAATAATATCCAGAACAGCATTTTGCCTTGTTGGTTCCTTTGCCATTTAAAGGATGAAATTACTCTAAAGGCAAACCAAGAAGGCCTAGAGATGGGAGGTCCTAGGTTCAAATCTGACCTCAGACACTTTTCACTGTATGACCCTGGGCAAGTCACTAAACCCCCATTGCCTAGCCCTTACCACTCTTCTGCCTTGGAACCAATACACAATATTGATTTCAAGACAGAAGGTAAGGGCTTAAAAAAAAAAAAAGAAAAGAAAATTTACTCATTCGCCATGGTCTACTCTTCTACCCAACCTCAGCTATATGCAGAGAGGGTCATAACCTTGACCTTGCTGTCATCAACAAATTTTCCTTTTCCATGTATATTAATTATGAAATTTCTTGATCTAATTTGAATCTTTTATTGTTATATCTTCCCCATACATAGAAAGTATTAGGAGGGAAAATAGATAGAATGCTATACCTAGAGGCAAAAAAACTTGAATTTAAAACCTACCTTAGACGCTTGCTGGGTATGTCAGCTAATGTTTCTACCATAGTTTCCTTGTTTGTAAAATGGACATCAAAATAATGGCACCTACCTGCCGGTGTTGTTGTAAGGTCCAAATGTAATATTTATAAAGCACTTTGGAAACCTAAAAGCATTATATAAATACTAAGTCTTTTCTTCTTCTTCTTCTTCTCCCTTAACTTCTGTGTATTGGCTCCTAGGTGGAAGAGTGG
>NW_025366014.1:0-6043 GCF_016433145.1 Gracilinanus agilis | reverse complement strand
ATATATATATATATATATACACACACACATATATATATATATAGCCTTCCAGAGAAGTGCCAAGGGCAGCTAGGTGACAAAGCAGACAGAGTACCCTTCCTGAAGTCAGAAAGATTCCTCTTCTCGAGTTCAAGTCTGGCCTCAGACACTTACTAGTTTTTTGACCGTGGATAAGTCACTTAACCCAGTTTGCCTCAGTTTCCTTGTCTATCAAATGAGCTAGAGAAAGAAATGGCAAACCCCTACAGTATATTTGCCAAGAAGATTCCAAATAGAACCACAAAGAATCAGACATGACTAAACAAGAAAAGAAGTGCCTAAATAGAGAAACCCAGTGGGCTTCAAGACAAGTGGGACTGATGTTCTCAGAACTTAAAATGGGAAGGGGTTCTCTTGAGAGAAGATGCATTTTGTATATTTCTTTATGACAGAAATATTTGTTAATTAGCAGACTGCCAAGCATACAGTATGTAATAAATATTTTATCTGTATATTTGATTCAATTTCACAGTGAAAAGAAAGAAAAAACTTACTCAAATTAAGAACAGGGGCAAGGCAGAAGACAGTGAATCAACCTAAGTACAAATGTTATCTTCATATAAACATGGAATAGGTGAAGGTTTGTGCAAAATCACTAGGATTCTTCTAAATAGAACATTAAGCAACAAATATATATATTTTTAATTTGTTCAGTTCAGGCACAGCATATTTAATTAACAGCTGGAAATCTGCCCTGCATCTCAACTCACTAGGAAGTACTTTAAAAAAATACCACAAATCTCCACAATGGTTATTAAATGTACTTACTGGCATCATCCATGAATTCAAAGTCACCCCCCAGTTCAGAACTGGATAAGTGATACTGATCTGGATCCGCCATGGCACTCAATAGGATCAGAAGTACCACTGCATTGATGATCTACAGTAGGAAAGGAAAGAGAAAGAGAAAACATTAGTTTTGAAAAACACGCTAAGAACAAGCTGACAGTAAATAGTTATAATAACAATAGCCAACACTTATATTGTATTTTAAGGCTTTACAAATACTATCTTAAATGATCCTCACAATAACCCTTGGTCTAGAGGCAGGGGGTCCTAGGTTCAAATCTGGCCTCAGACACTCCCTAATTGTGTGCCACTGGGCAAGTCACTTAACCCCCACTACCCAGCCCTTAATACTCCCCACCCCCATCTCCCTGGAAGTATTACTCAGTATTGATTCTAAAAGGCAAGAGTTTATTAAAAAAAAAAACTTCCAATAATTCTTGGAGATATGTGCTATTATCTTCCCCATTTTACAGATAAGGAAACTGAGGCTGAAAGAGGTTAAATAACTTGCCCAGTCACATAGCTTATAAATAAGGTCTCCCTAAGTCCAGTTCTCTGTCCCCTGTGCTACCTGATAGTCAATTTTCTGACTTCAGAAATAAGTTCACTTACTCACCCCTATGAGATGGGAGAGAGAATAAATCAACCCTAAGGTCAAAGGCCAGTCAATCAAGCACACCCACCACCTAATATTTCTATAGTAAGTTCTTATCCTAGTTATAATCCTGAGGATATAAATCACAGGAATTAACTCATTAAATATAGAAATTAAGAAACAACCACCAGTCATAAATCAACTTTTCAGTAAAAATAAGTGATACAACTAGGAGAAGATAAAAGAAAAAATTATGACATGATGACTTGAAGAGCCAAGATATCCATGGTTGTCAATAAAGACGTCTTCATCAGACTTATTTATTAGGTTCTTCTCTGTATAAAGCTGATGGTCTAGGGCAGTGTTGGTAAACCTTTTAGAGATCACGTGCCCAAACTGCACTTTCTTTTTTTTAAATTTTTATTTAGAATATTTTCTCATGGTTAAATGATTCATGTTCTTTCCCTCGCCCCCAAATCACCCCCCACAATAGCAGACACACAATTCTGCTAGGTTTTACATGTATCATTGATCAAGATCTATTTCCATATTATTGCTAGTTGCACTAAGGTAATTGTTTAGTGTCTACATCCCCAATAGTATCCCCATCAACCCATGTGTTCAAGCAGTTGTTTTTCTTCTGTGTTTCTGCTCCCACAGTTCTTCCTCTGAATGTGGATAGCGTTCTTTCTCATAAGTCCCTCATAGTTGTACTGGGTCATTGCATTGCTGCTAGTAGAGAAGTCCATTATGTTTGATTTTACCACGATGTATCAGTCTCTGTGTACAAGGTTCTCCTGGTTCTGCTCCTTTCACTCTGCATCAATTCCTGGAGGTCTTTCCAGTTCACGTGGAATTCCTCCAGTTCATTATTCCTTTCAGCACAGTAGTATTCCATCACCAACAGATGCCACAATTTGTTCAGCCATTCCCCAATTGAAGGGCATACCCTCGTTTTCCAGTATTTTGCCACCACAAAGAGTGTGGCTATAAATATTTTTGTACATGTCTTTTTCCCTATGATCTCTTTGGGGTACAAACCCAGCAGTGGTATGACTGGATCAAAGGGCAGGCAGTCTTTTAGCACTCTTTGGACATAGTTCCAAATTGCCATACAGATTGGTTGGATCCCAAACTGCACTTTCAAGCTGCCTTTGAGCCCTTCTGAATTACCCCCAGACAACAGGAGGAGGAAGTGCTTACATTGGGTTGCTGGGCAGAGGGGCAGGACATATGAAAAATGTCCTTAGGCACTGTGGAGAGAGGTAATAGAGCAGCCCCCTCCAGCATGCTAAAACACCTGTGCCACGCCTTCACCAACACAGTTTTAGGGGCAAGGGAAAATACACTAAGTAGACCAATTTAATTCTACAGAACAGCATTAATAAGCACCTGCAAGGTTCCAGACACTGAACTAAGTGCTAATTTCTGGAAATGTGTAAATAAAAATAGAACAATTCTTATCCTCATTGGTTTTACAGTCTACTGAGAAGGCAATCTGTATAAAGGCTTTAATCTGCTGGAGAAGAAAGTGGCAAACCACTCCAGTATCTTTGGGAAGAAAAACCCACGGATGCCATGGTCCACAGGCTTGCTTTGTATATATTGTTTGCATGGTGTCTCTTCCATTAGATTGTAAGCTCCTTGAGAAGGACTGTTGGGGACAGCTGGGTAGCTCAGTGGAATGAGAGCCAGGCCTAGAGATGGGAGGTCTTGGGTTCAAATCTGGACTCAGAAACTTCCCAGCTGTGTGACCCTGGGGCAAGTCACTTGACCCCCATTGCCTAGCCCTTACCACTCTTCTGCCTTGGAGCCAATACACAGTATTGACTCTAAGACGGAAGGTAAAGAGTTTTTATTAAAAAATAAAAAAAAAGGACTATCTTTTGCTTCTGTTTGCATCCCTAGTGCCTAATATAGTGACTTGGCTGGAATACTGAATTCCTGATGAAGAGCAATATGTACTCATACTTGAAAGCTAGGCTAGAGCAGGATTGTATAATCTTTTAAATATCAAATATATGAGTTGCATTTGTATCCATGAGGCAATAGGGAGCCACTGCAATTTCTTGAGCTGAAGAATAAAATTCCTTCTAGATACTTAAGCCACTCTCTGACTGACTACTGCCCTCAAAGGTCCCCCCTTACTCAATCCCTATAAACCTGCTCAGTGACAAAAATCAGATGTGAAGATGGAGACGGGGAGCATTTCACTTTTGGCTGGGGATATACATCTTATTTTTGCCCATGTTACCATTTCCTGATTGTCCATGGGCCTGAAGGACTGGAGATCTTCATTCGTACATGTCTGTAAGCAATAACCCCCACCATTCAGAACACTAGATCTTCAGGGTTTCCTCTAGTGCAACGGTCGGCAACCTTTTTGGCCGTGAGAGCCATAAATGCATGCGGAAGGAGAAAGGATGGAGGGAAGGCGCTGGAATATGGGGCAGGGGCTGAAGGGCCCCCTGGGGCACATCCTGGGGCTCTGCCTAGACTGGCAAGTCGGGAGGTAGAGCCAGATATGGCTCAAGAGCCATACATTGCCGACCCCTGCTCTAGTGTCTCATGACTGAGTGTTATGGATCTCACAGTCTCTGTCTGAGTGATCTAGTACCACGTTGCTCAGTACTGGACTGGCTCACTGCCACTCTCTAAGGCTGACAAAGTAAGAAGGAAGGCAATGGGGCTCAATGAATGTTGTCTGAGTTACTTTCCTCTTCCCTCCCTTCCATTTTTGTTCATTTCCTTATGTCATTCCCATTTCCCACAGACTCACAGCATTTCTACAAAGTCTCTACCATATGAAATGGTTTCTACATTAACGAGGCACTCAAGCTCTTTCTCCACCCAGCTCAGCCAAAGTAAAGAGTCTATGGTGAAGGGATGACCAAATGTCTCGGTAATCTATGGGGTATGTGTGTGTGGTTTGGGCAAAAGAGAATCTGCCTAATCTCTGAGTAGAGCCACCAGCACAGTAATGCTGACAGAAATGCACAATTTTATAGTCATCAAAGTAATTACTGATTAGAACTAATCAAGACTGTGATTCTTCATTGTTATTCCAATCAAAGGACCAGTATAGAAAGTCATTAATGTAAGTCAATGAAACGTTTAAGAAATCAACTCAATTCATCCTTGGAAGATGATTTTTAATTGTAAACAAATAGAAATGAATATGATCGTCTACTCAAATATGAATGTATGCAAAAGAGTGAGCAAACACGAATTGCATAACCAAGCATGAATATATTCCCAAAGTAAATAGGAAGTAAGCAAAGTCAGTCAAAGAAAATATTAGGTGTTGTAAAACTTCATTTTGAACAATGAACTATTCATTGAAACAAAAATATCTTTACCAGAGTTATGCTTCAGAATGAAAAATAGTTCATCTTTGTATATATGCCCTCAGTAAATGTCTTGACAGTAGGTGCTTAGTAAACCTTTGTTATATTGTATGCAAGGCATGAAAAACATATAGAAGGGCAACATCATGAAACAGTTAGTACCCTACTTTGATTATAACTGAGATTGAATAAAGACAAGTACTCTAAAATTAAGCTATAGGAACAGCGAGATGGCTCAGTGGATACAGAGCCAGGTCTGGAGATACGAGGTCCTGTGTTCAAATATGGCCTCAGATACTTCCTAACTGTGTGATCCTGGACAAGTCACTTAACCCCATTTGTCCAGCCCTTACCACTCTTCTGCCTTGGAACTGATACTCAATAGCGATTCGATGGCAGAAGGTAAGGGTTTAAAAAAAAAAAAAAAGTAAAATGAAGTTAAAAAGGTAGGCTGGAGCTAGATGACAAAGTATTTTAAATTCCAGGTTAAGGGGTTTGCATTTCATTAGGCACTGATGGTTTTTGAGAAAAAGAGCAGCATGGTCAGACTTGTGCACCAAGATCTTGACAGCTGTGTGGAGAGTGCAGACAGATATATCAGCTAAGAGATTCTTACAATAGTCTAGACCTATCCAGAGACAATGAGAACTTGAACAAGAGTGTTGACAGTGGGATAAGAAGGGAGGTGTTGGAGGCAAAGGATATTGTGGGAAAATAAATAGAATTTTGCAACTAATTGACATTGGTGGGGCGGGGAGAGGGATAGGAAAGAATCAAAATGATCCTGAAGTTTTAAGCTTGGATGACTGGAAGGATAATCATATAGCCAAAAGAAATAGGGAAGTTGGGAAGAAAAACCATTTTAAAAGAGAAGATGGTGTGTTCAGTTTGGTACATGTTTCTTTTAAGGATAAAAGGATGGCCTCAGATACTTCCTAGCTCTGTGATCCTGGACAAATACATAGTACTGATTCTAAGAAAGAAGATATAGGGGCAGCTGGATGGCTCAGTGGATTGAGAGCCAGGCCTAGAGACAGGAGGTCCTAGGCTCAAATGTGGCCTCAGAAACTTCCTAGCTGTGTGACCCTGGGCAAGTCACTTAACCCCCACTGCCTAGCCCTTACCACTCTTCTGCCTTAGAACCAATATACAGTAGGTAACGGTTTAAAAAAGGGAGGAGAAGGAGAAGGAGAAGGAGAAGGAGAAGGAGAAGGAGAAGGAGAAGGAGAAGGAGAAGGAGAAGGAGAAGGAGAAGGAGAAGGAGAAGGAGAAG
>NW_025366013.1:0-1367 GCF_016433145.1 Gracilinanus agilis | reverse complement strand
CTGCTTGAACGCATGGGTCGGGGTGGACATGATTGAGGGTGTGGACTCGAAACTACCACACCAATGCAACTACCAACAATTTGGAAATTGGTCTTGATCAAGGACACATGACAAAACTAGTGGAAATGCGCATCGGCCATGGGTGGGGGGGTGGAGGAGGGGGGGTTGAAGGGGAAAGGTGGAGCATGAATCATGTAACCATGTTAAAAATGAATATTAATAAATGTTAAAAAAAATAAAAAGAACACTGCAGCTTCTGGGTGCCTTCTCCTTTCCCAGGTCTGCATTGATAAATCTTATTGGTACTGCATTTCTCTCAGATGACCTGGGGTTAGAAGCAGCTGGAGATCTATTTGCAGTGGGCTTTCTTGCTTCCCCTTCAAATTTCTCCCCTCCCCCTCATTAGTCCAGCCTGGATGCAGGTGATGGGGCTGGCAAGCGGAGGTCAAGCAGTGTTTAGCTCCAGAAGCGCAGGAGGGAAGATTTACAGTTCCTCCCTGTTCCACCTGATGGACAATTAAAGTGCTGCACGGTTGGAAGAGAGCAATGTCGTTAAGAGTCAGAATAGTCAGAATAAATCAGTCACCTTCACTTAAAGGTCTGAGCTGGACTATTTTCTGGGGACTTTAAAGGCACAGCATACCATTTCACTTATATTTTGAGACATAAGAATTTATTATAAAAATTTTGATGGCCAGGAGCATCTTGGGTACTCATCAAATAGGGGTCTCAGCAAATAGGAGGCTTAAGTCATATGGCAAGAAGTTTCAGGAGTTTGTGGCAGTATTTGAAAGAGGTACTGGTCATGCTATTTAAGACTTAATGCTAGATAAGACTGGAAGGATCATATAGGCCAATCCCCCCTCATTTGACTGATGAGGAAACTGAAGAAGAATTTAAGGAGAATTTACTTACCAAAAGACACACAGATAATAAGTAACAGTCATATAATATATGTAACATATAGCAATAAGTAACAGATCTCTGACAAATTGAGCCTCCCTTATCCATTTTTTTAAACTTTTTTTTTTTAATATTTTTAAACCCTTAACTTCTGTATATTAGCTCCTTGGTGGAAGAGTGGTAAGGGTAAGCAGTGGGGGTCAAGTGACTTGCCCAGGGTCACACAGCTGGGAAAGTGCCTTATCTATTTTTATTAAGTAAATCCTACCAAAAAATTTTTATCAGGTAGATTAGGGGGACTCATTGATTTTGATTTCCCCCTCTATCTACTACATATTTTTCTTTATGTAGCAAAGGTAACGGAGCTGAACCTTCAATTTGGTGCAATCATGCTTGGGCTACTTCTAGTCCCAGATGTCCTCTGACCCTTTGCTATAAGGCACTAGAAGATCCTGGTTGCTCTC
>NW_025366012.1:0-2466 GCF_016433145.1 Gracilinanus agilis | reverse complement strand
CTCTCTCTCTCTCTCCCAAACCCTGCTTTTCACATGGTGACCTCCGGTCTTTCACCAATTTCATTCTCTCCCAAATCATTACTCCAGCACTAGCTACCCTCTTCTATCTTCTTCCTTAGTAAATGAGCTTAACTCCACACTTCCCTCTTCTCTTGAGTCCTTTGCTCCCCACCCTTATTATATTGCTGATTATTTCCTAACAATCTGGTTGGTCTCCCTGTCACAAATCTTTATCCACTCCACTTGCTATCCAGCTGCCTAAAGTGATTTTCCTAAAAGGTGGTCTGACCTCGTCACCATCTCCTGCTCAAAAACTTCAGTAGCTCTTATAACCTCCAGGATCAAAAACAAAATTCTTTGGCATTCAAAGTTCTTCATAACCTACCACCATTTCCAGTCTTTGTACAACTTATACCACATTCCCTCCCACATACTGTTTAATCCAGGAACATTAGCTTCTTTCTTGTACCTTGATCAAAACAATCCATCTCCAGAATCGGGACATTTTCACAGGTTGTCCCCATGCCTGGAATGCTCTCCCTACTCATCTTCACCTTTGGGTTTCGCTGGCTTCCTTTAATTCTCAGCTAAAATTCCATCTTCAACAGACATCCTTTTCCAATCTCTCTTAATTCTAGTGTTTTCCCTCTTTTGATTATTTCCTATTTATTCCTTGTTTGCACATAATTGCTTGTTATTTCCCCCATTAAATTGAGAGCTCCCGAAGGTCAGGTACTTTCTATTGCTTTTCTTTGTATCCCCAAGAGCTTGGCACAATTTTGGCAAATAGTAGGCACTTACTAAATAGTAGGCATCTAATAATTGATTATTGACTAATTGAGAGTATAGAAAACTGAGGCATAGAAAGATTGTGACTTTTCTGGTGCTACACAAACAAAAATGAGACTCAAACCCATGTCCTTAAATCATAAAATATGTAACTTGAGAACCTTAGAGAGAATGTAGTCCAAATATCATTTTACAAAGAAGGAAGATAAGAATCAAAGTGAGAGAATGACTTGCTCAAGTGGATCTGAACCTAGATATTCAGGTTTGAGATTCACCCTATATCCCAATTTATTATGAATTGTTTCATTTTGTGTATTTTGCCTCATGTTGGCCCCTGCCATATCATATACTTGAAGTTAAGCACAATGCCAAGATACTCAATTAGAATTTGTTAAATTAATCATAAACATTAACATGCTTCTTAGTTGGTTGATTCCAACTCTGATAATTAAGATTTTTGATATTAGAGAATTAAGTACTGGCCAGGAGTTAAAGGTTTTTAGTATCTGTGAAAGGGATTGATGAGAGAGAGATCTCCATTTTCCATTCACATATAAGTAATAAATATAAAGAGTTAATATTAAACAATGAATAGTGTCTTAGTTTTGGATTCAGATAGAACTGGGTTCAAATCCCACTTGAAAAACTTATTGTCTGTGTGACTGTGGTTGATATAACTTTTGAGTTTTAGTTTCTCATCTGTAAATTTGGGTTAATTATATCTGTAGATCCTATTGCAAAGAGAGGCAGCTAGTATTACAGAAGAAAGAAATCTGGAACTGAGATCTGGAATTCAAATGTCTATCAGACACTAAATCATTTTTGCCTCAGTTTCCACTACTATAAAATAGAGGAGAAGGGCAGAGTCAAGATGGTGGCTTAGAAGCAGCAAAAATCAATTCCTCTATAAAATAGGGGACAATAATAGCATTTATCTAATAAGGCAATTTATGAGAATCATAATACCTGTAAAACTATTTAGCATAGTGTCTGGCACATAGTAGGTGCTATATAAATGTTTATTCCTTTTCCTTTCCAGGGAGTAAATATGAAACCCAAATGTGGTCATGTTTGTAAATTACTCTGTAAAATCTTTAAATGCTATATTACTATCAGCTATAACATAATAGATATTATGGATTTTTATTGATTTATTCAAGAAGCTCTACATGGAAGTAGTTACTAGGCAGTAGCCCAATGTTATTACATTAATAGAAAGTAGTAAAGCTTACCACAGTGTAGGGGATAGATTATGGTAAGGAGTGGTTTGATATAGGGAGATCACTTACGAGGCTGATTCAGAAATAAAGTTGAAAGGTGACAAAGGCTTGAACTAAGATGGAGAAAGGACAGAGAAAGGGTCTGATACAAGAAATGGTGTGGAAGTAGAAATAGAAAGATTTGGCAACAAATTGGAGAGTGAGGAGTTAAGCATATCGCCAAGAATACAAACCTAGGAGACTAGAAGGGCAGTAGTATCTTTACCAGCAATAGGAAAGTATGGAATGGGAGTGATTTGGTGGAAAGTAAGGAAGAAAGGGGGCAACTATGTGGTGCAGTGGTTAGAGCACTAAGTTTGGAATTGGGAAGACATCTTCTTGAATTCAAATCTATATGACCCTGGGACAGGAAGAAAGAAAGAAAGAAAGAAAGAAAGAAAGAAAGAAAGAAAGAAAG
>NW_025366011.1:0-2730 GCF_016433145.1 Gracilinanus agilis | reverse complement strand
ATAGCTGCGCTTTTTGTGGTGGCAACAAATTGGAAAAGGAGGGTATGTCCTTCAATTGGGGAATGGCTGAACAAACTGTGGTATATGCGGGTGATGGAATACTATTGTGCTAAAAGGAATAATAAACTGGAGAAGTTCCAGGCGAACTGGAGAGACCTCCGGGAACTGATGCAGAGCGAAAGGAGCAGAGCCAGAAGAACTCTATACACAGAGACTGATATACTGTGGTAAAATTGAATGTAATGGACCTCTGTACCAGCAGCAATATAATGACCCAGGACAATTCTGAGGGATTTATGGTAAAGATGCTACCCACATTCAGAGGAAGGACTGCAGGAGAGGAAACATATAAGAAAAACAACTGCTTGAACGCATGGGTCGGGGTGGACATGATTGAGGGTGTGGACTCGAAACTACCACACCAATGCAACTACCAACACTTTGGAAATTGGTCTTGATCAAGGACACATGACAAAACTAGTGGAAATGCGCATCGGCCATGGGTGGGGGGGGGGGCGCGGGAGGGGGGTTGAAGGGGAAAGGTGGAGCATGAATCATGTAACCATGTTAAAAATGAATATTAATAAATGTTAAAAAAAATACAATGATAAAAATAAAACAGCCCCAGCCCTCAAAGAGCTTAAATTCTAATGAATACAAACTGTTAATAGATCTCTTTTTAAAAACTACAACAGTATTTATAGTCAGTATTCTGAGTTGTCTCATTCTACACTATTTCTCAAATATTTCTATCATCTAATCTAATCTTACAACATAAAATGTATACCTTACATGTTTTTGTTGCTTCATACTTTTTCAATAGCAACTCTAGGACAAAGGAATCATTTCATCAATACTTAATAATTTTCTGGTCTACAAATAAATTGACTTATTTGAAAATTTTGTTGATATTTTGCTACATATAAGGCATTATAATACTAGTTGATTTATTATAAATTAATTTTATTTGGATTATTACATATATTGCTAAGATATACAATATTTCTATCATATGAACAAACACATGATTTCACTAAGGCTGCTTTGTTGAAATGCATTCGCACTGAATTCCTGGGAATTCTGAAGTTCTAAGCAACTCACAAGGGGGAAAGGATATAAGAAAAATTCTCAGATATTGAGCATTAGAATAGAGCTAATAAAGCGAATGGAAACCTGAACTTGATGTCAAGGGCCTCTTTGATGATAAATACTGTACATGTCTGCAAAGAAAAAACTCCTAAATCAAATGCTATCAAGCTTCTTGTAATTTACTTTGAATTCCCTAAATCACATCTTTTATTACATGGAAATGAGCAATAAATTCATAATCTGTCTAGTAGAATTCTTAGGAGTGTATGAGGCAGAAAAAGTTATATAGCAATAATATTGGAAACTTGACCTACCACAGCACTTTTAAGAAAGTTTTAAAAAGTAAAATGAATTAATATAATAATTAAATCCAAGAGAATCTTAGTTCTTTGAGAACAGGCACTATTTTATTTCTCTCTTTGTGTCCCCAGCACCTAGCACAATGACTAGCATCTATTTCTTTATAAATTACAGTGAGTAATACTGAATTTTAACTCCCATTTCTATTTAACTCTCATCTAGTACCTTAAGGTTTAAAGAAGAGTTTCTTCACAATAACCTATCAGGGTATATCACAAGTATTATGATTCCCTCTTTACAGATGAAGGAATTTAATCTGAGACCTAAAAATATTCCACCACATCCCCACAGTCCTAGGACTGCTAAATGTCAAAGCTTAGAATGGAAACTAATTCCAACTCCAATCCAAGTCTGGTCCTTCTTCCCACTATACTGTAAATGTTTTGTTAAAAGAGACAAAGAAAGTTTTGGGGTTTTTATCACCAATATCTGCAACTCTTTATGAAAGCTACCAAGTTTCAGAGAACTACTCATTTATGGCATTTATATTTTCATGATTTTATTACCTCCTTCCCTCATGTCTTACTCAATGTAGCTTTAGTTATATTTTCATAATTTTACTCTCTCTTCTTTTACTATGCTGCCTTGTCATTGCAAGGAGTGCCCCTGAGTTTCTCGTGGCTATGATAGCAAAGCCTAAGTGGTTGTAGGTCGTACCCACCTGAAGAGACACTTAAAATATATAACATTTCTTTTATCTGAAGACCAACTTAATGAAATATAGAGAAGCTTGCCCCTAAGAGGGTGACACCATGGAGACCTATGTAAAAGATAAAAATACAAAAAAGGTTCCCAGACTATGTCAGGGAATAGAGAAGAGAGTGTGAAGAATTGTATAGTTTTTAGACTACAACCATTCAGGTTAACTCAGGATTCTTTTTTTTCCCACCATTACTTTCCGTCTTAGAATCAATACTGTGCATTGGTTCCAAGGCAGAAGAGCAGTAAGGGCTAAGTAATGGGGATTAAGTGATTTGTCCAGGGTCACACAGCTAGGAAGTATCTGAGGTAAGATGTGAACCCAGAACTCTCATCTCTGAGCCTGGCTCACACTCCACTGAGCCACCTATGTGCCTCATTCTTCATATTCTCAATATGCAATCCTTGACCAATGATTCACTAGTTAATGGATGCACAAATGGAGGGACTGAAAGCCCAGCTATACTGACATTCTGAAAGGAAAGAAAGAAAGAAGGAAAGAAGGAAAGAAGGAAAGGAAAGAAGGAAAGAAGGAAAGAAGGAAAGAAGGAAAGAAGGAAAGAAGGAAAGAAGGAAAGAAAG
>NW_025366010.1:0-7008 GCF_016433145.1 Gracilinanus agilis | reverse complement strand
TATATATATATATATATATATATATATACACACACACTTACATATACACACATATATACACATATATTGCAGACACATATATTGTTGACACATATACACCCTTGTCTCTATTCATACTTCCACCACACTATTTCAGAAGCTCACTGCTTCCCTAGACTAACTTGTCTTTCTGCCTCCAATGTATCCTTCTCTCTAATCAGTCATTTTCATAGCTGTCCAGATAATCTCCCTGAGGCAAATCTGACTGTGTAGCTCTTTTGGTCAAAAATCTTTAGTGGTTATCTAAAATAAATCCTTTAGGCCTGTGTTGGTGAACCTATGGCACACCTGCCACAGGGGGATGCTCTCTTCCTCCTCTTCACTGTGCCCTAGGACATTTTTCACTTCACCCATCCCTCTGCTCAGTAGCCAAATAGGAGCACTTCCTCCCTCCCCTTTGTGGGATAAGGGGGCAGCTCACATGTAGCATGAGACTTGCAGTTTGGGCACTCAGTCTCTAAAAAATTTACCATTCCTACCTTAGGTCATTATTTAATTGCCTTTACAATCTAGTTCCAACATATCCTATATTCCTTATTTTATGTTACTCTCATTCATTCATTCATTCATTCATTCTTTAAAATCATTGATATTTAATGCCTACTATGTGTCCGGCACTGTGCTAATGCTGAGGATACAAATATGAAAAATTTGTTAACAATTTGCAACAAGAAATTAAAACGTAGGGAATGGGTGATTCTGGGAAGGTACCTTTTTGGAAGTAACATTGTGGAGAAGTCATAGAAGTCCCAAAACAGTGCAGCCTGGTTAGAGGTGAAGAGATGTTCTGAGCTAAGTTCTCTCCTTATATGGGGGCTTTAGAGTTCATTGCTCCACCCTACAATCAGAGGGGCAGCAGGTAATAAAGAGATGGAGTTCCAAGGCTGAAGAGATATTATGGAATGATAATATATCAAACACATGCCACCAAGCTGCTTCAAAGTCTCATCTAGGTGCCCTCTCTTACCTCTGTGCATTAAAGCAGGTCCACCTCATGTCCCAAACACAATATCACCTATTGGAATCCTCTGTCTTTAAGGACCAACTCTGGTACCACTTGCTCTCTAAAGGCTGTCCTCAGTTCTACAAACTGAACATTTTCTCTCTTTCTCCTTAAATTCTCCCATGGCAGAACTTTCTCTGTGTCTCTTCTTTATATTTTATCACATTCTACCTCATACCATTCATATTTATAAACCTGTCATATTCTCCTAATTGGATTGTGAACTTCTTAGAGGTAAAGATGATTTCATTTTTTCATCTTTATAAACCCAGCGCCTTGCACAATGCCTCACAGATCAGAAGAAGGTGCTTTAAAAGGTGCCTGTTGATGTGAAATGAATTGAAAATGTGAGCCTGTTCTTAAAAGTTAATTTATCCATGCTTTGGCGAATGTATACCTAGTAGAATCACTATAAGATAGACTTACTGTAGCCTGGGGTATATAGAACACCCAGTAATAGAAATATGTAAGTTCCTTTAGGATAGGGACTTTGTTTATATTTTGTCCCTGTATCATCAGCTTCTAACACAGTGCTTTGCCCATGATATAAACTTGATTGTATTATCTTCCAGCTATATTGTGGAAAAATGTAAAACCTGCCGTACTTTCTTTTCAAGAATTTAAAATTTTTTTAAAAATTGCCTTTTTATTTTTCTACATTATTTAATTTATTTTTAAAGAATACTTAAAGAATATTTAAAATATTTAAATTAATTAATTAATTTGATTAATATTTAAAAATTTAAAGAATATTTAAAGAATATTTTTAAAGAATAAAGAATTAAAGAATACATGATTCACATTCTCTCCATCCTCTCTTCCTTCCCTCCTTTGGATCTGACAAGCAACTCCACTGGTTTAAATATATCTTTTTACTCAAAACCTATTTCTATATTATTCATATTAGTAATAGAGTAATATTTTCAAAGCCACATCCCCAAATCATATACACATATAACCAAGTGATAAATCATGGGTTTTTCTTCTGTATTTCTATTCCCACAGTTCTTTCCCTCTATGTGGATATCAGTCTTTCTCATAAGTCCCTTGGGATTGTGCTGGATCATTTTATTGCTATTAACAGCAAAATCTAATACATTTTATCATCCCACAATGTTTCAGTTACTATGTACAGTGTTCTCTGATTCTGCTCATTTCACTCCACATCAGTTCATGGACTGCCCTACTTTCCATGGCCTAGTGTAACGCAAGGTGGCTAACAGAAACTTTTTGCTTCTGTAATTTCAAACAGTTACAAAAAGACAATTAAAGGTCTTAGAATCTTCAGAATGTCAGTTAGAACTTGAAGCTATAAATAGAGGTGAAGTTCCAACTGACAAGGCTTTTGCCTTCTGGCTTTCGCTTTGGCCGGAGGCTTTTGCCTTTTGAGCTTTGGCTTAGCCTGTTGGCTTTGGCCTTTCAGCTTCGCTTTGGCCTTTTGGGTTCAGCATTGGCCTGTTACTTATTTTGTCTTGGGGAAATTTAGACCTAGCTGATTTCTCTGGCGCTCTCCCCAATCTCTATTTACATCCCTCCCCTTCCCCTGAATTTCCCTTTGGGCCCTGAGAGGAAGGGAGGACTTGATGATGGAACATTGTGGGTTTTAGTTTTCTTTAGGCAAGTAGGGCATCCTCAAATAAGTCACCCCTAGTTTAGTGATTTGATAATTACTTTACTTTAGGGCAGTCAAACCTTCCTGCCTGGGAGAGCAGGCTCTCTCATTCTAAACCTCTCCTGTGACCCATTCCCTGCCATCAGCCCTCTCCCTAGCAGCAGTTAGAAAATCTGAACCTCTTTCCCTCTTATTAATCTGACTTTTAATAAATCTCCTCGTTACCTACTCAAAGCCTCTGATGAATCATTGTATTGAAGATTAAGGCAAGGGCTAAAGAGGGAAAGAATTATTTTCTTTTATTTCTTGAGGGATCTGGGGGCATCCATCTTGGCAGGAAGTCCTTACCCAAGACTTCCTGCAGCCATCAGTTTCACTGGCAGGGAGGAGCCCTTTAGACTCCTCCCTCAAGGAACTTTAGAAACTAACAAGAGAAAACTCTAGCCTTGATCTAAATATTTCTTATTAGTCTAATTCCTCCCTCTGTCTCAAGCTTCAGTGAATAAACCTGTTTTGAGCTGCCCTCCTACATACTCCATTTCCCTTATCTCCTATATACCTTCCCTTATCCTCATTCCTCCTCCAATCACCTTATAATCTCCTATTTCCCCTTTATCCGTCCTCACTACCCAAATTGCCTCTGAGACCTGCCTAGATTACCTTACTTCTTGGTATTAACTCGGTATTAACAGAGTATATCATTTTTGCATGATAACATAAGAAATATGCTGAATTAATCTGAAGACTCAACCAGTCTTGGATTTTATTTCTATTTATAACCTCAAAGGATAGGACATAGTTGCCCTTTTTTGTGATGTTGAGATCAGGATTGTGCCAACCTTTCTCCCCTAATCCAAAATATCCATCACTTTTTTATATTTATCTGTTCTGTGTCTATCATCAATGACTTACCCTTTTAATATTACTTAAAGATGTGAATATATGTATCTTCATTAAATTATAGTTTCTCCAGATAAAAGAATTTTGTTAGCTATCTGCTGAGTTAAGCAGTATTCAAAATTTCCCTTTTCCAAATTTTAAAGAGGGTTCCTTAATTCTAGTAATCTGATGTTTATTTGTTTGCCCTCTCTATATTTTTATTTATTAGATTGTATGTGATCACATCCTTACTTAGAATTTTATCTTTCTAAATTTGTAATTCCCATATAATTTTATTTTATTATTAAAATGTCTCTCTTTATTCAGAAGTCACTCCATTTTCTGAATGGAAAAAGCCTTTTATAAGCTATTCTCCAATATTTTTCTTGGCCACAACTCCAAAAACAGCATCTTGTATTCTAGGTATTGGTGGACCAGGGACATACAACAATACACTCATGTTTACATGTGGTCTCTCATTCATTTCTTGTATAGGCAACTAATAATAATAGCACATTTATCTGCTCCTTTAAGTTTTACAAGTGATTTCATACTTTATTTTTAATCCTCAGAATAATCTTATAAGGTAGGTAATATTATGATTCCCATTATATTATTGTATTCCCATTATTTCTTAAAAGGCAACTTAAGTTCAATAACTATTAAGTTATTTGCCCAATTGGGCAAATAACTTAATAGTTATTGAACTTTTAGAATGGAAAAAAAGAGAACTACAGCTATAAAAGAAATAATGAATGTCATTAGTCCTATGCCTATCAGTTTTATTTTGCTTATATAATGGATATAATTATCACAGGGCTAGGTAGGGATAACTGAGCATTCTGGTTACCTATTTGAAAAATGTTACAACTGAGGAATGTGATTTCTGTTGGGCTTTGCCTCTGGATCCTCTAAAGTAGAAGAAAGCATTTGTGCTTTGTTGCTCTCACTCTTTTGCTTCACCACTTGATATTTTAGCTCCAAATGCTGCTTATGGATTTTTATATTTGTGTTTTTCAGCTCATAGAATGCTATAAGAATGGAGGCAGCCTACTAATCCAGGGACCGGATCACTGTTCACTCCTTCACTACGCAGCTAAAACTGGGAATGGAGATATTGTGAAATACATCCTTGACCATGGTGAGTAAGCAGAATGAACCAAGAATTACTTACCTCCAGCTATTTTTAGAATGGGTCTAATTAGTTCTTAACATTCCTCAAAAGACCAAATTCATCTTAAAGGCGTCTGCTTTTTCTTTTTAATATTCATAGCGTTTTAAAGCTCCAAAACACTTTCTAGATATTGTCTTTATTGAATCTTATTTCTCTCTGAAAATGGTATTTCTGGATAGATGTTTCAGGAAATAGCATGCTATGTTAATATATCTTAACTGTTATTTTCAACTTTCATGGTTTACACAGTTTATGTAGATCACAGAAACCATCTGAATGATAGTGATAGGATCAGAGCTTTAGAGTTAGAAAAAAACTTTTAAAGCCCTCTAGTAAAAATCCTTTATTTTATAGTTGAGAAATGATAAGTAACTTGCTAGTGTTCACACAGTTCCTGAGTGGTAGATCCAGAAAAATCCAGTAATCTTTCTGCTGAACCATGCTGGCTTCCAAGTTTGATGTCATTCCTTATTTCTAAGAGAGAAGAATATCTTGATACAGATTGAAAGAGAAGCAAAGTCAAATCAGAGAATCTCAAATGTGGAAGGTACATCAGAACTCTAGTCTAAATCATATTTGACCAGGGCTACCTTCTACACTAGTTCATGGAAATTCAGTTGAAGACCTCTAATGATGGAAAACCCATCAACTCCTGAGGCAGTCTATTACAATTTTCAACAACTCTAATTGTTAGAATTTATTTTCCCTTAAATATCTTTGAATCCTTTCTCTGTTATTTCCACTTATTTCTTGTAGTTGTATAGCATAGGACCAAACAGAACAAATCTAATGCCTCTAGACATGACAGCCATTCAGATTCTTGAACACAGCCATTTCCTTCTCTCTTGTTCTGTAATCTTTTCATGAACTTCCTATACAATTGCCACCTTCTTTACCTCTGCATTCAACCTAAGTCTAGGATTTACATTTCTCCTTATTAAATATCATCTAATTTGATCTAGCTCATCATTCTTGCCATCAAAAGCTAGAACGTTTTTAATTTTGATTCTATACCTTTTAGCCATGCCTCCCAAATACATGTTTTCTGACAATGTATCAAATATGCTATGTATGCTTTTTTATTCAAGTAATTGATAAAAGTGTTGAGCAGAAAAATGGGTACAGGTAGAACCTTTTAGTACTTTACAGAGATCTATCCCAAATCTCACATTAATTTACAAATCACCAATATTTGGTCTTGGGCATTTAAGTAGTTCTAAATTTATCTAAATGGCAGCTAGCCGATATAGTGGATAGAGCATTGGACTGGAATCAGGAAGACTCATGTTTATGAGTTCAGATCTTGCCTCAGACACTTAGTAGCTGTGTGACCCTGGGCAAACCATATGACCTTCTTTGCCTCAGCCCCTCATCTAGAAAGCTGAAGAAGGAAATGGTAAAACATTTCAGGGGGCAGCTGGGTAGCTCAGTGGAGTGAGAATCAGGCTTAGAGACAGGAGGTCCTAGGTTCAAACCCGGCCTCAGCCACTTCCCAGCTGTGTGACCCTGGGCAAGTCACTTGACCCCCATTGCCCACCCTTACCAATCTTCCACCTATGAGACAATACACTGAAGTACAAGGGTTTAAAAAAAAAAACGAAAACATTTCAGTATCTTTGCCAAAAAATAAACCAAAGAAGTTTAAGAAGAGTCAGAAATGACTGAATACCACCACCACTATTATCTAGCTCCTTTCTTTCCTCTTACCCTGGAGTGAGAAACTCTCTCAGATACCTTGCTAAAATCCAGGTATATCATGCCATTCATCTAAACTTTCAGTCTAGTGACTTTGTCACAAAAAGTAAATTAAGTTAGTCTGGCATGAGGCATAGCTTGTTCTTAATAATTTCATCTTGGCTTACATTCACTGATTCATTTTCTCTTTCAAAGTACTTATGATCCCATTAATAATACATTCTAAATTTTTGTTAAGAGTCCCAGTTAAAATTACTGGGTCTCAGGTTGGAAGAATATACCTTTTTGGAAATTAGGACTATATTTCCCTTTCTCTTGTCCTGCAGAAGCCTTCTTTATGATCTTTTTGAGATAATTGACAACAACTAAACAATCACATCCACCAGTGGTTTCCAGATATTTGGATACCATTCATAAGAGATTGGTGATTGGAACTCACTTAGGACATCTAAGAAATTTCTCATTTCCCATTCCCAAATAACATTTGGGTTCTATCATTCTCTGTGAGAAGCCTATCTGACTTAATAAGTCACAAAAACAGGCATCAATTTTTCCTTTCTTTAGTTTTCTTTCTTTCCTTCTTTCTTTTTTCTTTCTTTCTTTTTT
>NW_025366009.1:0-4911 GCF_016433145.1 Gracilinanus agilis | reverse complement strand
TATAAAATAAAATAAGATAGTAGATAAACCCCAAGGAGCTGTCCTGACAAAAACAAACCTAGGATTTTTTTTTTCAGGGTGCATTTAGGGCTCCTTCTCTTTGTTTCTGCTCCCAGTAATGGACACTCCTCATCAGTGCTGCCAACCCCACTAGGGAAATAATTTCTCAGGGGTAATAAAAATGGATCAGCTGCTGCCCTGGGGAAGGTCTCTGCCTATAGCAAGGGGGGGTTGGACAGCAACTGTAGAGAGATGGTTCCCCTGCCTCCCCCAAATGCCTCCCCCACCTGTTTGCTAGTGCCTGGAATGCCTTTCGGGGAGACAAAGGCGTTCTTCTCATAGTTAAGGATAGGGTTTAAGAGGCAGCTACCCCTGGCTGAGAATGTGATGAATGAGATGACACGGGAATGTCTGGAACCTCTGGTGGAATAAGACAGCTGATTTTGCCAAATCTCCATGAAGGTGAAAAGGGGCTTCTTGTGGCATGTTGTTCCAGCCCACTCTAAAGCTTCTGACAAAAAACCCCTATGAGGGCCCTGATTAATTTCCACGGACCCTATTATAGCTCATATTTGTAGAATATTTTAGGGTTTGCGGAGAATAGTCCTCATGAGGATCCTTGGAGGTAGGTGTTCTAATCTGGACTTCTCATCCCCATTTTGCAGATAACAAATGTCTCTGAAAGATTTAGTGACTGACCTTTGGACATAAATCTGGGAAGTATCTAAAGTGAAATTTAAACGCAAGTCTTTTGGAATCTAAATTCAGAGGTCTATCCTTTCAGGCCCTTCATCTCCATGAAGACAAGAGGCTATATATCTTATCTAAATTAAACTCAGCACAATACATAGAAGAAAGGAAAACTTGAGTTTAAATTCTACCTCAGATACTAACTATGTGAGTCCCTGAAACTCTCAGTCTCTTTTTCCTCACCTGTAAAATGGAGATTATAATAATACTGAGGTTCTTATGAGAAGTAAATGAAATAACATATGTAGAGTGCTATATGAATGTTAGCTATTATTATTATTATTATCATGATTATGATTATTACAGTGCTCTAGAGGCACATATGTTCTTTCCTTTCCTTTCCTTTCCTTTCCTTTTCTTTCCATCCCTTACCTTCTATCTTGGAGTTAATACTGTGCATTGGCTCCAAGGCAGAAGAGTTAATACTGTGTATTGGCTCCAAGGCAGAAGAGTGGTAAGGGTAGGCAAGTGACTTGCCCAGGGTCACACAGCTAGGAAGTGTCTGAGGCCAGATTTGAACCTAGGATGTCCCATCTCTAGGCCTGGCTCTCAATCCACTGAGCTACCCAGCTGCCCCCGGCACCTATGTTCTTAATAGATACTTGTCAAATTGAATGATATTGGGGGTGGCTCAGTAGATTGAGAACCAGGCCTAGAGATGGGAGGTCCTGGATTCAAATTTGACCTCAGACACTTCCTAGCTGTGTAACCCCTGGACAAGTCACTTAACCCCCATTGCCCACCCTTACCAATCTTCTGCCTTGGAACCAATACACAGCATTGATTCTAAGATGGAAGGTAAGGGTTTAAAAAAAATTGAAGAATATTAGATCCTTTAAGGAAATAAAGGAGAAAGGATATTAACTTTGAGTGTGAAAGATGGGGTGTGTGGGACCCTCAGATAAACCTCACCATTTCACAGTTTTGTAGAGTCTGACTCACAATAGCAGGACCTTTTCTCCTCTCTCCTCCCTGATCTTCATAGCTGTCGGTGCTGTTTCACTCCTTGGGATTATTGATTCCCCTCGCCAAAGAGAAGCTGTAAGCTTTTAGAGGGCAACAACTGAGTCTGCCCTTTCCCTCCATCCTCCTGACCAGCTGCTGGTTTTGCTCAGTGTGGAAAACTCCCTGGATATAAACAGACTTTCTCCCAATTTAGCACCTAATCTTCAACTTAACCTCTTAAAGAGTGAGAATTAAGTGTCTCGTCCCTGTGTCTATCAAGGGCTTGAACTCAAATCTTTCTGACTCTAAGGCAAGCTACATTGCCTTTCACATTGTATATATATAGTGGGTGCTCCGTAAATGTTTGTGGCATTGAATTTGAGAGTAGATTCTACTTCTTCAGACAGATTGATATTTAATATAAATAACTGATCATTTATCTGATTTATCTGCTGAAAAGAAAATACACCCATACCCAGCAATTTCAGTCCCTGTGTTTAAGCGGTATAAATATTTGGCTTTCCTTTTGGGGGAAACTATACTCTTTTCCCTGATGAAATATCAACAGGAAAGAATTCCTTAATGCCAGTTGGAACCGGCAACAGCTGTAGCTCCAGTTGATTATAGGGCAGGCAAAATTCTTTTCCTTGCAAATAGAGTCTGCTCTTTGTGAAATGCTTGTACTCATGGCATGTCTGAGCTTAGTAAGGAAGGGTTACGTACCCTGAATTATTGATGAGCCCAATGGGGGGTCCTCTGGCCAGCTCAGAAAGTGACCTCACCCTCAGCTAGAAACTTCTCTGTCACATTGACAAAAACTGTCTTGAGGCGACGTGTGCTCAGGTAGTATTTCTGCTCCCAGAGGGCAGGAGAAATGAGGTGTGCTTAGCCTCAAGAAGAGAAAAGGGGGAATTTGTCCCCAGATAGATGAAGGGCTACATTGTTAGAGAAAGACTGGACCTATTCTGTAGAACTAGGAAGGACTGACCTAGGAGCAATGGGTCAAAGTTACAAGGAAGGCAGATTCTGGCTGAATATGAAGAACTTTTCTTCTGAGTCTGAAGCTGTCACTAACCCGCTCGAGGCCCTCATCACGTCATGCCTGGATTATTTTAATAACACGCTGGTTGGTCTCTCTGGCTTAAGTCTCTCTCTCCATTTCAGCCTATCCTCCACTCAACTGTCAAAGTGAAATCCCTAAAACTTGGGTCTGATTGGGTCACTCATCCGTTCATTTAACGTCAATGGTTCTCTATTACCTCCAGGATCAAATATAAAAATCCTCTGTTTGACTTTTAAAGTTCTATACAACCTGCCTCCTTCTTCCCTTTTGAGAGGATTGATTTCTAATATATTTATTTATTTCTCTTTCTGGGTTTTGAATTGAGGCTCAGATCTGTTCCTTGGATCTCTGTACTCATTCTTTTGTCCCTAGGAAATCCAAAGAATACTCCACTGTAGCATGGCTTCTGTAGGGTGACAGATAGGAAAGTGAGATTATGGGTTCTATCTTGCCCAGTAAATTAGGACTTAGTTTAGGTCAGGTGTGTTTGTAAGTAGCTGAACAAAGTTCTTGAATCTCCCATTAAGAAATATAGGACAGTGGGGGCAGCTGGGTAGCTCAGTGGATTGAGAGTCAGGCCTAGAGACGGGAGGTCCTAAGTTCAAATCTGGTCTCAGACACTTCCCAGCTGTGTGACCCTGGGCAAGTCACTTGACCCCCATTGCCTACCCTTACCACTCTTCCACCTATAAGTCAATGCACAGAAGTTAAGGGTTTAAAAAAAAAAAGAAATATAGGACAGTGGGGGCAGCTGGGTATCTCAGTGGATTGAGAGTCAGGCCTAGAGATGGGAGGTCCTAGGTTCAAATCCAGCCTCAGACACTTCTCAGCTGTGTGACCCTGAGCAAGTCACTTGACCCCCATTGCCCACCCTTACCACTCTTCCACCTAGGAGCCAATACACAGAAGTTAAGGGTTTAAAAAAAAAAAAAAGAAATATAGGACAAAGTCACTCCTAACTGGACAGAACTCAATTTCTTCTTCTAGATATTAGGAGCATGGGACCAGGCATGTGATTGTTCACCATCAATCAAGGAATCTAGGAGGGATTGAGAGTATGATGGACCATCTCCTCATTGGCTATTCATCAAATAGAGATGTCTTGGAGTGTCTTGGGGAAGGCTGAATAATCAGCTTCCAAAATTGTATTTAATGATCTACGAGGTGGAACTTCTTTGTCTTTGAACACTGAGAGAGATTATTGATTAATTAATTTGTAGTTATTGCTAGCTTAATCAATAAATTAATTTTCTGAACTGGAAGCCAGTCTCTTGGAATTTTTAATCATCACACTTTCCAGGCTTTTTACATTTGCTCTCCTTCACATACTCTTCAATCTAAGCCTCCTTGTTCTTCCTTAAATAAGACATTCTTATCTCTTATAACTCTATGCATTTTCATGGACTTTCCTCCATGTCTGGAATTATCTGCCTTCTGGATTCCCTCAAGTCTCAGCTAAAATTCTAAGATTTAAAATTTAAAACCCAGTGACTCTACAAGAAGCCTTTCCAGCTCCCGACTCATTGCTAGTGCCTTCCCCTTGGGATTACCTCCAATTTATCTGTATATATGTTGTATTCACATAGTTGTTTTAAATGTTGTCTGCCCCACTAGAATGTGAGCTTTTATTTTTTTTAAACCCTTACCTTCCATCTTGGAGTCAATACTGTGTATTGGCTCCAAGGCAGAAGAGTGGTAATGGTAGGCAATGGGGGTCAAGTGACTTGCCCAGGGTCACACAGCTGGGAAGTGTCTGAGGCCAGATTTGAACCCAGGACCTCCCATCTCTAGGCCTGACTCAATCCACTGAGCTACCCAGCTGCCCCAGAATGTGAGCTTTTTTGACATCAGGAACTGTTTTTGTTTTTCTTTGTAAACCAAAGCTTAATGTAGTGTGTGATATTGCTTAAATATGTAATGAGCTATTTTGTGAAGTCATCAGTTCCTCATTGCCAGAAGTATTCAAGTAGAGGCTGGATTACTGGATGCCATTGAGGAGATTCTGGTACTGAGAGAAGCATATCTTCCTCTCTCTCAGAGAAAGAGGGAGAGAGAAAGAGAGAGAGAGAGAGGAAGAGAGAGGGAGAAGAAGGAAGAAAGAGAAAGAGAAGGGGGGAAGGGAGAAAGAGAGAAATAAAGAGAAGGAAGAGAGA
>NW_025366008.1:0-5144 GCF_016433145.1 Gracilinanus agilis | reverse complement strand
TATATATGTGAATACATATATTTAGTGATATTGCTTTCTTTTAGTTAAAGTAACTCAGGATCAACTTTGGAATTAAAATAAACCTTCCTTTTTTCATTTAAAACAATAATTCCGAAATGATGCTATTTTCCTGCCTTGTTCCTCCTTAAATCTTTGTAAACCCAATTATTTCATTTTATTTTTTCAGTTCAATGTAGAAACCCTGTTTTTGTCTGACATTTTTTGATTCAGATTTTCTTCTTCTCCATGTGCTACCCACCCCCATTGGTGGTAAGGATACATCTTTCCATATTCCTCATGCCATGAAAGAAGACATATCACACATACAAGGTAAAACTTGTGAAGAAAATAAAGTAGAAAATGGAATGCTTTGATCTGCAATCAGATTCCAATAGTTCCTTCTTTGGCTGTGGATGTCGTTTTTCATCATGAGTCCCTTAGGGTTATTTTGGAATCTTGCATTGCTGATAATAATTTAGACCTTCACAGTTGAATACCATACAGTATTTCTGTTATTATACAAAATTTTCTCCTGGTTCTACTAACTTCACTAACATTGCCTTTCCAGGTTTTCAGCAAGCATTTATTAAATGTTTCCCATGTGATAGTGTTTACATGCTATCTGTATATGTTGTATCTCTTGATAGAATGTAATCTTCTTGAGAAGAGGCATAGTTTCATTTTAGTTTTATATCTTCAACATATAGTACAGTACTTGGCCTGAAATTGGTGCTTAACAAATGCTTTCTAATTGATCTATTGATAGAGTTCTGTGACTGAGGTCAGGAAGCTATGGATTCAGATGTAGTCTAGATACTTACTGGAAGGTTTTGATCAGAGCTAAATAACTTAGCCTTTCTTGAGTTTCAGATAGCTTTTTTAAAAGATTTATCTAATAATTGGATCCACTGGAGAAGGAAATGGCAAACCATTCCAGTATCCTTGCTGAGAAACCCCCACAATACTTGTGGTCCATGGGGTAACGAAAGTCAGAAACAACTCTGTGATTGAACAACAACAATAATTTATAATGATCTGCTTTTGTGGAGGGTGCTGACAAAAACACAGAAACTTCAGATATTGATATAATACCAGAAATATTTATATGTACATTTTCTGGCATGTAGCTTAGTTAAAGTTTCAGATTCTCTCTCTGTAATAATTAATTGAACTAGATGGTGATATAATTGATTATTGGCCACTTGTTGAGGGGATTCCTTCATAAACTGTTGATCATTAAGACAGCAGAAATAACTTCAGAAGATTGTGTTGTTTTCTGGCCATTTCTTGTGATAAACACACAGCCTTCATCTTTTAAAAATTTACCTTGCCTTTTCATTCTAATACATTTTATGTAGCTTTACAAACACTACAGATTTATGTTTTACCAGTCTACTCTCTACTTAGGATTTTCCCAAGTACTCTTTTCTACTTTTTAAGCATAATTTATTATTCACCTCCAGTGACTGGTCAAGTAGGTATGTTCAAAGTTGATTACAAAATTTATTTGCTGTAGTTTCTACAAAAGTGTCAAAGGGTGAGGAGTATTGCTACTTTGCTCATAGGGAGGAATGGATATTTTTCTTGATGGAGGTAATAGTTGCTGATAACACTGGTCTCTTAGTAATTATTTCTTGTTTTTTTTCTTTAAACTAGGTAGGGTATCTGCCAGCCAAGTTGAAGGGACCTAGAAAAATAGTCTGAATTCTAACTTAGATTTCACATTTACTATTCCTACTATTTTGCCCCATAATTATAAGTTTATTGTTGTGTGATCACATGGTTGGTGTTATTATAGGGTATAGGCAGGCAGCCAACTGTTACTACAAGGTGGATAACAGGCTGGGGAAATGATAGTCAGATCTGAAAGGGCAGGCAGGTAACCAGGGCCATGGATTTCTGTTGATACTAGAGTCTGCCTGTGTCAAGCAGTAGGGTGGGCTGCTGGCCATGGTGCTTAATCACCCTAGTCCTCTGGTGTTGTGATGGCTATATGCCATAAGGCTACCTAAGAAGGGCAAACAGCTCCACCTAGCAAAAGAGAATTTCATGTAAAATCTGGTGGGGCAACTAGGCTAATCCTTTTCTAACTAGTTATAATTTATAGGCTGCCATTTTTTGGAAATCTTACCTTTCCTTAAACCCAATGAAAATGCTACTTCTTCCACGAAGCCTCCTTTATCTATACCTGTTCCCACTCTACCTTCAGAGAGAACTGCTTTGATTCTTGGCTTCTTTGTTTAGTAATCATATGACCTGAGGCAAATATTTTAACATTTCTGAGTCCCAGTTTTCTAATTTGTTAAGAAGGGATAATAATACTTTGCCTAGCTAATAGGCTTTTGTAGAAAATGGTTTTATAAGCCTTAAAATACTTTATAAATATTAGTTATAATGATAATTATTATCATAATCATTCCTGGAAAAGACCTTACAAATATGGAATGCTTTCCCTCCTCCTTTCCACCTACTGAATTAACTAGCTTCTTTTAAATCCCAACTAAATTCCCATATTTTAAAGGAAGTCTTTTCCAACTTCTTTTAAATTTGATACTTTCCTTCTTTTAATTATTTCCTATTTATCCTATGTATATCTTGTTTTTGTCTCCCTTGTTGAATTGGGAGCTCCTGGAGGGCAGGGACTGACTTTTGCTTCTTTTTGTATTCCCAGCACTTAGCACAGTGCCCAGCACATAAATGTTTATTGATTGATTGGTGTTTAATTTCCTTTTTTTTTGAAAATTAAAAAAAATTTATGACATGTACAATTTTTAATACTTGTTTTTTTAAAAAATTGAGTTCTGAGTTTTCTTCCTCCTTCCTCTCCCCCCTCCTTGAGAAGACAAGCAATTTGATATGGTTTATAGATGTGCAACCATGCAAAACGTATTTCCATATTAACCATGTTGCAGAAAAAACCCCCACAGAGATTGGTGTAATTCCTAATTGCTTTTCAGAATGCTTGGATGAATTCAAAATTTACCAATGATATAATAGGGCGCTTGTCTTTTTGAAACCCTCCAGCATTGATTATTTTCTTCTTTTGTTTTCCTTGTCAGTTGGCATGAGTTAAAATGAAACTTTAGGGTATAGGTATAGGAAAACCTTGAAATGTAAGGAAGATGATCATAGAGAAGAAAATTTGTGTAATGGTTCTCTGTTTTGGCTTTCAGCTAGTAATATAAAATCAGTTTGATTGCTATATTGAAGGTTCTTTCCAAAATTACCAATGATCTCTTTGTGGGCAAATCTAATAGCTCTAAATCTTTTCTTGACATCACTGCAACAATTGGAAGAAAGATAATTATTTCAGTTTTGGACAATGCTTAGTTTGAGATGCCTTCAGGACAACTAGTTTGAGATATCCAAGTTGGTAATGTGGGGCTGAAGCTCAAGGGTGAGATTAGGGATGGGTGTATAGATCTACCAATTACCTACATAGAGATGATCATTAAATCTAAGGGAGCTGATGAGATTGCCAGATATGAAAATATACAGTTAAAAACAGAAGACTCAGAAGAGAGCCTTGGGATATACACATGCTTAATGGTTGTGTCATGGATAAAGAAATCATACAACAAAGGAGACTAAGAAGTGATCAGACAGGTAGGAGAGAACCAGGAAGGATCAATGTTAAAAAACACAAGTGGTTTTTTAATAGCATATTCAGTAAAGCTATGATGTAGAATTTTACATGTAGGCTCTTTAGTCCAACTTCTACATTCTATAGTTCAGGAAGCTGAGGCCCAGAAAGGTTCATTTACTTTGCCCAGGTTACACAATGAGCTAGTGGAAATCCGAGTCTAGTACCTAGGTCTCCTGATTTTCTAGTCAAGTATTCTCTGCCTTTTGGGTGAGGGTGATGAATTTTATTTATTTTTTCTTTCTTTCTTTCTTTTTTTTGCAGAAGGAAATGATTGCAGGTAAAATTTCTTTATTTGAAATAAAGAATAGATAGTTTCCTTCACCAGACATTAAAATAGAATACAAATAAAGTGATAATAATAGTAGAGTAGAGATCAAAAGATTTTTTTTTTGTTCAGTCATTTTATTCATTTCCAACTCTTTGTGACCCTATTTGGGGTTTTCTTGGCAAAAGTTACTGAAGTGATTTGCCATTTCCTTTTCTAGCTCATTTTATAGATGAGGAAACTGAGGCAAATAGAGTTAAATGACTTGTCCAGGATCATTCAGCTACCGTGTAAGGCTAGATTTGAACTCAGGTCACCTTGACTCTTTTATTTTAGCCACTGTACCACCTAGCTGCTAAATAATTAACCCAAGGTTATCAGGCCTGGAAGTGTCAGAGCCAAGATTCAAGCGTATATTTCGTCTGACTTGAAATCGTGTGCCAGGATAAACTCCATAATTATCAAAGTCTAAATGGGAATGCTTTGTTCCATTAAAAAAAATCTGATTTTTTTAATGAGGAATTTGTTTTGAAAATAATTGCCTCTCTTCCTTCCCACCCCCAGAGCTCCTCACTTCCAATGATTAGTATTTTGAAGAATAGGAGGAGATAGAGCTTTGATATTTGATCTCTTGAGAGTTGGGATTCTGATCACCTAAGAGTTGCAGCAAAATTTCCAGAAGATAAAATATGACTTCTGTGTGTACTCAGTTCTTAGTTTTATTCTATATGCCTCCATCCTTCTTCCCAGGATTCTTTGCAGTTGGACGAGGAAAGCCAAGTATTATAAAAAGAAATACAGTATGTGGTACGTACTTTTATTAAAGTTATATACGGCCCCTCTCCCAGAAGACTCTTGATTTAATGCAGGTTTTGCAAATGTCGCATATGGGCATTTCTAGAGAACAGATTCCTTATCGCCGAACAGTGAATGGCTTCCGATATTCCATGATTGCTTCAGGAAAATGTTTGTAGTGATTACGAAAGGTAGGATACCATGAAATCTGAAAGGTGATTTGGCAGGAGAAGAGGCTGTTGGTGCCAGGATTTGGTTACTAAACCACAGTTTCCTGTTTTTAAATATATTAATTGATCCGCAAAGGGCATCTTTTGGAAACAAGAATTCAGACAGCCTGGCACAGGTTGGAGCTCCGCCAAGCCTGCTCGGGAAGGTTGCCATACTGGGAGCGAGAGAGAGAGAGAGAGAGAGAGAGAGAGAGAGAGAGAGAGAGAG
>NW_025366007.1:0-6309 GCF_016433145.1 Gracilinanus agilis | reverse complement strand
AGAGGTTAAGAGCTGCTTCTTACTCTGCCGCCATCTTAACCCGGAACCCCTACTTTTATTTTTAATAAACATTTTTAATTATGAACTAAATCTATGCCATTTCCCAAAGTCCACCAGTATTACTCCTGTTGCTGGTTGTATTCTAGGCTAATACCCATCCCACAGTCACAGATCTCTTCTGCTTATACTCCTAAGCTGTATCTGGAAACACCCTCACTTTTTTTTTAATTCTGTTATGCAGAATTTTTGGTGTTGAGTTGTTTGATTGGGGGATGTTGGAAGTCTTCAGCTGGGTTGTTACCTCTATTCTGCCATCTTGGCTCAAACCAGCTTATTAAACATTTATTAATAGTTCATATGTTTCTAGGTGATGGGAATACAAATCCAAGTGAGAAGAAAGGAAACATCTGCCCTTGGAAGTTCTTATATTCTAATTATTCTAATTAAGGTTACATAACACACAAAATAAGTGTGAAAAACAGAGGAGGTGAAACAGGTAGAAGAAGGGAGGCATTTATTCTGGTTGGGCTATAGAAGTTTGGAGTCAGGAGGAGGAGAGTGTAGGGAAAAGAAAGGGAATCTAGACTTCCTATAAGAAAAGTCTTTTGAATTGTGCTTTGAAGGAATCTAGGAACTCAAGGAGACAAAAGTGAAGAAGGAAAATATTCCATTCTAGATTCACTGAAAAACAGAGATTAGAGATTGGTCTGTAGTTTTCTTTCTCTGTTTTTTATCTGCCTGGCTTTGGAATCAGTACCATATTTCTGTCATAAAAGGAATTTGATAAGATTCCTTCTTTGCTTATTATATCAAAAAATTTGTATAGTATTGGGATTAATTGTTCTTTGAATGTTTGATAGAATTCACTTGTGAATCCATCAGGCCCTAGCGATTTTTTCTTAGGAAGTTCTTTAATAGCCTGTTCAATTTCTTTTTCTGATATTGGATTATTTAAGTATTCTATTTCCTCTGCTGTTAATCTAGGCAATTTATATTTTTGCAAATATTCATCCATATCACCTAGATTGTTAAATTTATTGCTATATAATTGGG
The DNA here is from genome assembly GCF_016433145.1 of Gracilinanus agilis. Classification (NCBI taxonomy): domain Eukaryota; kingdom Metazoa; phylum Chordata; class Mammalia; order Didelphimorphia; family Didelphidae; genus Gracilinanus; species Gracilinanus agilis. The sequence continues at coordinate 5,256 of NW_025366007.1, read as the reverse complement.
CAAAATAGTTTTTAATGATTGCCGTAACTTTCTCTTCATTAGAGGTGAGGTCTCCTTTTTCATCTTTGATACTATTAATTTGTTTTTCTTTTTTCCTTTTTTTAATTAGATTAACCAATACTTTGTCTATTTTATCTGTTTTTTCAAAATACCAGCTTCTGGTCTTATTTATTAATTTAATAGTTCTTTTACTTTTGATTTTATTAATTTCTCCTTTGATTTTTAGTATTTCTAATTTAGTTTTCATCTGAGGATTTTTAATTTGTTCATTTTCTAGTTTTTTAAGTTGCATGCCCAATTCAGTAACCTCTGCCCTCCCTTATTTGTTAATATATGCACTCAGTGATATAAATTTTCCTCTTAGAACTGCTTTGGCTGCATCCCATAAGTTTGGGTAAGATGTCTCATCATTGTCTTTGTCTTCAATGAAATTATTAATTGTTTCTGTGATTTGTTCTTTCACTAAATTATTTTGGAGAATCCTATTATTTAATTTCCAATTAGTTTTTAGTTTGCCTCTCCATGTATTCTTACTAATAACTATTTTTATTGCATTATGATCTGAGAAGATTACATTTGTTATTTCTGCTTTTTTGCATTTGTTTGCCATGTTTCTGTGCCCTATTACATGGACTATCTTTGTGAATGTTCCATGTGCTCCTGAAAAGAAGGTGTATTCCTTTTTGTCTCTATTTATATTTCTCCAAATATCTTTTAACTCAAATGTTTCTAGGGTTTCATTCACCTCTCTTATCTCTTTCTTATTTATATTTTGGTTTGATTTATCTAGATCTGATAGGGGAAGGTTCAGGTCCCCCACTAGTATGGTTTTGCTATCTATTTCCTCCTTTTGCTCCACTAGCTTCTCCTTTAGGAAATATAGTTTTTAGGATTTATTGGATCATAGATCTAGAATTGAATGAAACCTCAGAAGCCAACTGAAGCTTACAGATGAGTAAACTGATGCCTGAGGCACTTTCTCAAAAACTATAATTATAAAAGACAGGATGTAAACTTGAGATCTTTAACTGTAAGCACAATTGTCTCTTTTTTTATTAAAACCCTTACCTTCCATTTTGGAGTCAATACTGTGTATTGGCTGGGAGTCAAGTGACTTGCCCAGGGTCACACAGCTGGGAAGTGTTTGAGGCCATATTTGAACCTAGGACCTACCGTCTCTAGGCCTGACTCTCAATCCACTGAACTACCCAGCTGTCCCCATGTCCAATTCTCTTAATACCAAATAGACCTGTTTGTCTAATCTCAAAATACATGCAGGAGAGTACTATGTAATAAACCTGGAAAGCTACAAGTATAACCAGATTATAAAGAACTTTAAAAATCAAATACAAAGCTTTGTACTTAATCTTTGAAGTAATAAGAAGCCACTGGAGATGTTTGAGCAATACAGTGTAACATAATAAGATCTATGGTTTAAGAATGGCAATTTGGTATCTTTGAAGATCTAAATAAATGGAAAGATTCCCAGTGCACAAGCATCTAAGATAGAGTTCTGCCCACTAGCAGATTTTTTTTAAACCCTTGTACTTCGGTGTATTCTCTCATAGGTGGAAGATTGGTAAGGGTGGCCAAAGGGGGTCAAGTGACTTGCCCAGGGTCACACAGCTGGGAAGTGGCTGAGGCCGGGTTTGAACCTAGGACCTCCTATCTCTAGGCCTGACTCTCACTACACTGAGCTATAGCAGATGTTTTTGAGAAGACCCCTCTCATTCCTTTGGGAAAGCACCTCCCATAGAATAGCAATAAAACAAGAATTCCTTCTCAAGGTGAACCTACAAGAACTGATGGGACATGGGAGCGGCTTGAGGAAGATATGATGCTGCTTACTAGTATGGCCAGTCACCTAGGAACTTCTCCTCTAAAATGTACTAAAGCATCCATTACCTGAATGAAATGGATGAAATTGACTGGAGAAAATTTATGGGGGTGCATCTAGAAATAAATTGGATGCTATCCCAGAAGGAAGTTGGGAACTGTGAGTTCACTTGGACAAAATGCTAGACTTAAAGCTTTCAGAGTCATGAATCTCAGTGAACCTCAATATCTGATATACATTTTTCTCTTGAACAAAGCACATATTCTTTTTCTTAACATACACTTCAAGCTAGATATTAAGTAGAAATCAATCTAAATAAATTTATCTACACCAGGTTGAGAATTACTGATAGTCTCTCTCAATTTCTCCAAACTTCAAAAACCCAAGTTTTTTTAAACCTTATTAACACAAATTAAATGTTAAATATTTGAATTTCAGCATGTGTAGAAAAATTATTATTAGGACGATAATAACTTTTTTTAAATTCTGTCACTTATTCTACTCTATGCATATCCAGAAGTTCAAAACTAAAAATCCTAGGTGTATACCAATTGGGTCCAATCTTGCAGTTCTTTCATGAAAGTAGCGTTTTTGGGCTTATCTTCTACCTAGAGTTACTCCCTAGAAACTATGGGATTTAATATAAATTGTACACTCTTATTCGATTTGAAAAGAAATTCTTTTTTAAATTTTTATTTTGAATATTTCCCCCTAGTTATGAATTTCATGTTCTTTCCCTCTCCCCCAAACTCCCCTAACTCTCCTTAGCCAATGAGCAATTCCACTGGGTTTTACATGTATCATTGATCAAGACCTAATTCCATATTATTAACTAGAGTTATTATTTAGTGTCTACATCCTCAATAATATCTCCATCAGCCCATGTGTTCAAGTAGTTGTTTTTCTCCTCCCACAATTTTTCCTCTGAATGAAAAGAAATTCTTAAATGAATCAACATCACACTTTTATAGACTACACATGTATATTATTGGCAGGACAGCAGAGGTCCTGAGACTCAAAGGCTGATGTGGCATCCCTGAGTAGAGAAGAAGCTGACAGAAGCTGTGTGATGGGGTAACGTCTACTGAAGTCCATACTGGTGATAAGAACTGAGGTTAAAAGTTTGTCCAAATACTGAGTCCCAGGAAGAGTAACATTAGCTGGTTTTATAAACCAGTGACACAGGTAGCTGCAATCTCTCTTGCTAGACATAAGCTGCATTCTCTCCCTTCTATGGAGTGTTTAATTACTCTTGGCCAGCCAGCCCCTTAAGCTTCTTGGAGCTCAAGCAAGGAAAGCAAAGAAGTAGCTCCTCACAAGCCTCTCTGACCAGCAGCCCAATGGGAGCTCTTTCTCCCTCCCCTGTAGGGTAAGGGGAGGGGTGAGGCATGCCTGGCACTCACTTGGAAGGTGGGACACAGCACCTGGTCTCTGGGAGGGGTGGGCACAACATTCAGTCTGGAGGGTAGGGTGGGGGCAAGACCTAGAACTCTCTCTAAAAGACTCACCATCACTGGTCTAGACAAATACATATGCATAAGTTTATAAATATATCAATATATATGTACAAAAAATATCTGAATAATATGCAACATATTTCATGTCCTTTAGAAAAATTAGAGCGGGCCGGGAAATCTCAGGGCTGGGGGGAGAACTGGTTGGGAGAGAGGGCCTTGCTGTCACTGGACTCAGGGTATTGGAGAGGTGACTGGAGGAGAAAACCAGAGAAACACAGTAAAAACACCCAGAAGATGGTGGCTTAGAAAGAGCCAAACCCCAGACCTCAGACAGCTTGGCTTCCTCATACCAAGATAGATAACGCAGGGCATCTAGAGGAAAGAAAACCAGATCAAACACAGTGGACAGCGCGGCGGACCCCACTGCATTCAGTGAAAACACTCAGTCTTGTCCCCTCACGTTTTTTTTTTTTCTGTTTGTTTGATTTTCCCTCCCCTCAATGTTTTAGCCTCAGGGTAGATAAAGCAGTAAGATTAATCCAATCAATAGAGAATTAATCCCAACAATTGGACAGACAAGAAGTCTTCAGAGGTCAGAGAAAGTAACTACAAACCTCCATTACCAGCTAGATCTTTCATCAAAGACCATTAAATACATCTGCTCGAACTAGCAGAAAAAGGAAGGGGAAAAAAAAAAACATGAGTAAGCAACAGAAAAAGAAAAAAAATGACAATTGACAGCTTCTTTCAAGGAAGTGAAGAGAGAGCAAATGAAACAGAAATAGAAGAGGAAGTAGTAACAGCGAACTGGACACAGGCTTTGGAAGATCTCAAAATTCAATTAAATCAGGAACTTAAAACTCAATTGACACAAGAACTTCAGGAACTCAAAAAGCAATCAAGAGAGGTTGAAGACAATTTGAAAAAGGAAATACATGAACTAAAACAAGAAAATAAAGTCATAAAAGCCAGAATTGGCCAGCTTGAAAATGAAGCAAAGAAGGCAAAAGATGATCTACAAAGAAAATCAGACCAGAAAGAGAAGGATGACCAAAAAGCCAGGGATGAAATTCAGTCTTTGAAACACAGAACTCAACAACTAGAAGCAAATGACTTCACAAGGCAGCAAGAATATATTACACAAAATTTAAAAAATGAAAAATTTGAGGAGAACAGGAAACACCTCATTGATTCAACCAAAGATCTGAAGAACAGAGCTAGAAGAGACAACTTAAGAATTATTGGTTTACCAGAACATCATGATAAAATAAAAAGTTTAGGTAGCATTTTACAAGAAATAATCTGAGAAAATTGCCCAGAAATTCTTGAACAAGAGGGAAAAGTAGAAATTGACAGAATCCACAGATCACTTCCTACATTTAATCAATAACTGACAACTTCCAGGAATATTATAGCCAAATTCAAAAACTACCAGACCAAGGAAAAAATATTATAAGCTGCTAAAAAGAAGTCATTCAGATATCAGGGAACCACAGTTAGGGTAACACAGGATCTGGCTGCATCTACATTGAAGGACTGGAAGGCATGGAACACAATATTCCAGAAAGCAAGAGAACTGGGTCTACAACCAAGAATCAACTATCCAGCAAGACTACTTATATTCTTACAGGGGAAGTTATGGTAATTCAATAAAACTGAGGACTCCTAAACATTCATCAAGAAAAAACCAGACTTAAACAGAGAGTTTGCTGCCCAAACCCAGAACTCAAGAGAATCAACATGAGATAATTAAGAGAATGGGGGGCGCAGAAAAAATTATTTTCTTTAAGGGACACAACAAGTTCAATCAATTTATATCCCAAGAAGAAAAGAAGGTATTAGCAAATATTAAAAATTATTATTACCAACAGGGTAACTAGAAGAAGTTTACATAGAGGGAACAGAGACTAACTGAATAGGATGAAATGTCAAGAGATATATAAATATATATATATGTATGTA
>NW_025366006.1:0-6791 GCF_016433145.1 Gracilinanus agilis | reverse complement strand
CCTTTCTTCCTTTCTTTCTTTCTTTCTTTCTTTCTTTCTACTATTTATCAGTTCTTTCTCTGGAAGTGGACATTCAGAGTTATTCTTCAAACTATATTTCTGTTAACTGTATTCAATGTTCTCTCTTGGTTCTACTCATTTCACTTTTCATTATTTCATGCAAGTCTTTCCATGTTTTATAAAATCAACCTTGTCAACCTTTCTTATAACACAATAATATTCCATCACAATCAGATACCACAACTTGTTTAGACATTTCCCAGTTGATGGGTATCCCCTCAATTTCTAGTTCTTTGTCACTATATAGAGCTGCTATAAATATTTTAGAACACATAGATTCTTTTTTTTTCCTGATCACCTTGGGAAACAGATCTAATAATGATATTGCTGGTTCAAAGTATGTATGCAAGATTACAATTCTTTGCACATAATTCCAGATTTATTTCCAAAATCAATGGATCAGTTCACACTTCCAGCATAGTATTAAGTACCTCCATTTTTCCACATCCCCTCACACACTTGTCATTTTGATCCAATAGTTCTTTAGAATTATGTTATTCAGGGGGCAGCTGGGTAGCTCACTGGATTGAGAGTCAGACCTAGAGATGGGAGGTCCTAGGTTCAAATCCAGCCTCAGACACTTCCCAGCTGTGTGACCCTGGGCAAGTCACTTGACCCCCATTGCCCACCCTTACCACTCTTCCACCTAGGAATCCAATACACAGAAGTTAAGGGTTTAAAAAAAAAAAAGAATTATGTTATTCAGGTACACATTTTATTTTTTTTATACATTTTTGGGGTATTTTTAATTTATTTAATTTAATTAATTAATTTAGAATATTTTCCATGGTTACATGATTCATGTTCTTTTCGCCCCCTCCCCCCCAATAGCCAACGAGAAATTCCACTGGGTTTTATATATTGGGTACCTTTTGTTTTTAACCCTTACCTTCCACCTTAGAAACAATCCTAAGTATTGGTTCCAAGGCAGAAGAGTAGTAAGGGCTAGGCAATAGCGGTTAAGTGACTTGCCCAGGGTCACACAGCTAGGAAGTATCTGAGGCCAGGTTTGAACCCAGGACTTCCTATCTCTAGGCCTGGCTCTCAATTCACTGAGCCACCCAGCTGCCCTCTCATTTTTTAAAGGAAGAAATGAAAACCTAGAGAAGCAAAGTGATACAGTTAATAGTTAGAACTGAAATTCCAACCCAAGTTATCTGAGTTCAAATCAAGAATTCATTTGATTATCTCCTTCCAGTTTATTACTTAATAGATGGGAGGTAGCCAGATATTTCATAGTCTTTCTGACATTTACCAGAACATCTCTAGGGCTGGGCTTATAGTAGGTGCATAGTAAATACTAACTCTATTAAATGGAATTGAATTGAAATTCTCTGCTCAGACTTCCTAAGGAAAGCAGGTCAAATTTTAAGCACCTACTTATATAAGAGAAAGGTAAAAAAGAGTCTCTATCCTCAAGAAACCAATAGTTTCCTCTATTCTCTCCATTCTTATATTACAAAATTCTCTTTTTGATTTCTTGGAAACACATTCTACCACCAAGGCAGAAACTCATATCTCTCAGATTTGAGGATTCTGAGAGGATTTGGATTCTCTATTTCAGTGATAACTCATTCTAGCCATATTCACTTGGAACCTTGACTGACTCATGGCTCTTTGGACTCTTTCTCCACTTCACCCCTAATCAGACACCTTTCCCACCTCCCAGCTCTTCAGCCCCTTTTTCGGTATTTTCTCCATCTTGAAGATAAGTTCTTTGAGAGCAGAGATTGTCATTCTTTTGCTTATATTTCTATTTAGAACACTTAGCACAGTGCTTGGCACATAGTATTTAAATAATAATAATAATAATAAGCACTTCTATCCATCATCTATTTATCTATTGTCTCTCTATTTAATAAACTGGGCAAAAGGGTTTGTAAGGAGATTCAGAATGATTTAGTGGGTGGGTAGAAAGCAGACCTCAGAGTCAGGACAAGGGCTCAAGTTCCACTTATTGAGCATACTGGTTGTGTGACCTTGGACAAATCATTTAATCCGTCAGTGTTATATACAACTCTATAAAGACTAGATTGGTAAAAATCAGTGTGTTAGGGACATCTAGGTAACACAATGGATAAAGCACCAGGCCTGGAATCAGGAGTCCTGAGTCAAGTCTAGCCTCAGATACTCCCTAGCTAAATGACACTGGACAAGTCACTTAATCCTAATTGCCTAGTCCTTACTGTTCTTCTGCCTTAGAATTAATAATAAGACAGAAGGTAAGGGTTTTTATTTGTTTTTTCTTTTTGTTTTTAGGAAAAAAAGAATTAGTATGCTATAATGTAGTGTAGTGACTTCAGGAGACCTGGGCTCTAATGTTGGCTTTGTTACTTTTGATGTGACTTAGAGCAGGTCTAACTTTTCTGGACTTTAATTTACTTATAAAACTGAGGAAGTTATCCCAGATATTCTTTCAGGTCCTTTCTATGTCTTAATTTTTCTAAATAAACAATAATAGAATTCTGAAAGAAAACTTAAACCATATCACTCAACTCCTTCATTTTACAGATAGGAAAACTGAACTTTAGATAGAGTTGAATTGATCAGAGACTTACTATTGGAAAATAACAGAGCTAGAACTCAGATCTTATAATTCCCAGTCCAGTTCTTTGCAATGGCCCGTGTTGTATGTATTATTTTGTATTATCATCTTCAAAACGAGATTTAAACTCCATAAGAGAAGACTAGTAGCAAAAGTATGCTGGAACCAGCTTAATTTGATTTAAAGAACTGATTGTTAAATTTTCATTGAGAGCCTCCGAAATCAGTAAATTCTAGAAATAGGGCCTGATTATTATTTTGTTGATTGTCTAGACTTAAGGAAATATAGAGAAAATGTTAACAATGAAGATTAAACTCAAATGTGTGTTGGGGGCAGCTGGATGGCTCAGAGGATTGAGAGTCAGAGCTGGAGACTAAAAGTCCTGGGTTCAAATCTGGCCTCAGACACTTCCCAGCTGTGTGACCTCGGGCAAGTAAGGACCTAGGACCTAAATACTAAGGGCAGCTAGATGGCACAATGTGATAGAGTACCGTACCTGGAGTCCATAAGACTTTACTTCTTGAGTTCAAATCCTGCCTCAGATATTTACTAGCTTTGTGACTCAGGGCAGCAAGTCACTTAACCCCTTTTGCCTCAGTTTCCTCATCTGGAAAATGATCTGAGAAGGCAATGACAAACTACTCCAGCATCTTTGCCAAGAAAAAACCAAATGTGGTCACGGAGAGTTGGACATGACTGAAAAATGACTAAACAATAATAAATAACACTAAATGCTAAGACAATGAAATAGAATTGAACTGAAAATCTTTTATAGACAAGACTCTCCAAGGAAAGCAGTTCAAGTTAAGCCAACAAGCATTTTTTAAAGACCTTCTATGTACCAGGCACTGGGCTACATTCTAGAGACTCAAGAAATCTCTAGAAGCATTTTGAGATATTTAGAAAAGTTTTATTAAAAAAAAAAGGTTCCTGCTCTCAAAGGAGTTCATGATTCTCTTTTCTCCTTTCCATTCTTACATAGTCTGGTAGTCTATGTATAGGTGTGCAGGGGGAGTCTCAAGCCAGGTGTGGCAGTTAGAGAAAGCAGGTGCCTTTTTTTTTGGATGTAGCAGGTTTTACAGCTGCACCTGGTGATTCAGATCATAGGGAATGGGAGCAGGGAGGCACACGTTAGCAATGAAATCACCCTGGAGGCAATCTTCCAGTTTCACAGAACCTTCACACCAGCTCAGGCACAGGCACATTTCCCTGGCTCTCTGATGGAAGAAGAGCTCCATCCCAGGCAGCCTTTGCAGCTGGATGCAGCAGGTGAGGTGGGCAGTGTTGAGTAAGGGGTGGTGTGTCTTGGACAACCCACCAACAATCTCACTAGGGGCTGTGTCAGTGAGCTGCTGAATTGGATTGGGGAGGAATGACTTTGGAAGATACTAGCAGGACCTTTTGGCTGAGCAGACCCTGTGGGCTAAAGAAGATTACAGTTCTCAGCGTGAGTTTGGAATCTTTTTGTAGGAAACTACTTAGAAATGGGTTAGATTGGTCTCTTTCAGTGAGTTGAATTACTGTCCCACTGGGAGATAGGGAGATGTTCAGAGATGACCTTCCCAAATGCCTCTACTGTCAAGAGTTAGTGAATGGATATGGTCTCTGGATTAGGAGCGAAAGCACTTTAGGTTGAAGACCGAGAAGACAAGCGCCAACTTGCCATGGATGGGATTTGCTCTCTCTAATTAGTTCCTCGTCTTAATTCAATTTCCATGCTCTTTGCAGAAACAGAAATTTAATTTCTACCTTTCTGCAGGACATTGGTTGTCAGAACACGAAACTTATAAATGCATCTTTGTGTGTTTGCATATGTATGTAAAGAGGAGAGGAAAGTGTCATTAACACCAGATTGCTTCCATCTGGTCCTTATGCAAATAGCCAGAACTTCACATATCCAAATATGTGCTTATATATGTATTTATAAATGATAAGTCTTTATAAGAAAGATGGACTTCTCTGTCTTTGTCAGTCTAAGATTCTGATCTCTGTTATTGGAGTATTAGTGATCAAGTCACATAGTGTATTGTGCCATTTGGCAAATTTTAATTTAAAAAATTGTGCTCTAAACACTGTTGGGGACTTGTTGAATGGATTGTTTTGAATATCTCTTGTGGATACAATGCTTGCCTAGGTGCTGGGAAGGGACGTCATGTAAAACAGGATCCATGGCCTCAAGGAATTTACTAGCAAGTTGTAAAGATAAAATACACATACTTGAAAAGATAATAGATCAAAGAAAGAAGCAAGAGAGCATTTCAGGAAAGATTTCATGGTGGAGGTGGACCTTGATTAGAATGAATCAACAAATATATTTTTAAATTTTTTAAATTTTTCATTGATTAATTTAGAATCTTTTTCCATGGTTACACAATTCATGTTCTTTCCCTCCTCCTCCTCCCTCACCCCTCCTGGAGCCGATGAGCAATTCCACTGGGTTTTACATGTATCATTGTCAACAGATATTATTGAGTGTTTACCTTCTGCTAGGTATTGGAATAGATGATGAGAATAAAAGTAAAAAATGGAACACTCCTTACCCTCAAGGAGTGTATATTCCACTAGGAGTGAGCAACATGTACAGATAAGTCAATACAAAGTATAGGTAAAGGTAAATATAATGTGATTTTGATGAATTTTTTGTGGAAAAACCTCTCATGGGAAGTGGAATTTCAGAGAGTGTTGATTGAAATTAGGAATTCTAGGAGGTAAAGAAAGTGAAGGCATAGACTCCAGGCAGGGGGATGTTGCTCATATAGAGGCATGGAAACAAGAGATGGATTCTTATGACAGGGAACACTGAATAAGGTAGTTTAGCTGGAATGAAAAGTTTACAAAGAGTAGTAATGTGTAATAAATCTAGAAAGGTAGACTTCACAGAGGAACTAAGGATGAGTAGGATTTAATTAGGCCAACAAGAAGAAGTCAGGCATTCCAGAAAAGAGGGGCAGGGTAAGCAAATTTAATTTCTTGTCAAACCTCACTTCCATTGGAATCAGCAGTTGACACATAACTCAGTTTCCTAATTACACTCTAGGCATGCTGGATCTGTTTCTGCTGATGCTGGATTTCATGTTCCTGAAGTTGAAATGCATTTTGCATAGTAGTGATTCTGTAGCAAGATGTGCCCCAGAGCCTGATGGGATGAAGGGTCTAGCCTATCCTTCTTGTACTCTTACAGGGTAGATTCTCCCAGTTTTTTATTGAGGCATTCAAACTTGCTATTCTTTCGAATAACCTGTAGTTCTCAAGGATCTTTCAAATTGTAAAAAAGACTGAAAACTGCCAGGTTTGTGAAGACCTTGATTCTGTCCAAAAAGAGCAATATTGACTGCCACTGATAGGTCAGGCCTACACTGGTCCATCTTGGAGTATCTGGAGAATTTTTTCTTAGCTAATTAAGCCATAGGAGCCCTTTACCATCAAGTCAATTGGTCTGCAAATAAACATTTATTAAGTCCCTATTATGTGTCAGATACTGTACTAAATGCTGGGAATACAAAAAAAGTCCTTGCTCTCAAGAAGCACTTAGTCTAATAGGGGCCACAATATGTCAACAACTATGCATTGAAGGATAAATAGAAAATAATAAACAGAAATCTCTTGCATAAGTAAATAACCACACTACCCATGTGAATACAGGCTCTCTCAGCTTCCTGGTCAGGAGCAGGAACTCTTAATTCACCAGGAAAGCAGGAATGCCAAGACTGCAGAGGAACTCCATCATTTGGGTAGCATGGGGAACCCAAGTCCACAGGAAGAGAAAAGAAGGCTGTGTATTTCCCAGGAACAGAAGGAGATGCAGGAGAGAATAGTTTTGCTATGAAGGTATACATGGGGAACATTTTCTAAGTTGAAAAAGTTGGACGTGTCAAAAGAGGGAGCCATGGGGGCAGTTAGGTGGCTCAGTGATTGAGAGCCAGGGCTAGAGATAAGAAGTCCTGCGTTTGAATGTGACCTCAGACATTTCCTAGCTGTGTGATTTAAGCCACTTAACACCTATTGCCTAGCCCTTACCACTCTTCTATTTTGGAACCAATATTTAGTATTGATTCTGGGAAAGAAGATATGGGTAGAAAAGCAAAGCAAAGCAGAAAAAGGAAAGGAAAGGAAAGGAAAGGAAAGGAAAGGAAAGGAAAGGAAAGGAAAGGAAAGGAAAGGAAAGGAAAGGAAAGGAAAGGAAAGG
>NW_025366005.1:0-1197 GCF_016433145.1 Gracilinanus agilis | reverse complement strand
CAAATATGTAGCAAATTGAGTCAAATGTATAAGAATGCAAAACAATAAGGGAGAGATTAGGTTTAGATCAACATCTCACACCCTACATACCAAGATAAATTCAGAATGGGTGAAAGACTTGAATATAAAGAAGGAAACTATTAGTAAATTAGGTGAACACAGAATAGTATACTTGTCAGATTTCTGGGAAAGATTTTTTTTTAAATTTTAAACATTTATTAATATTCATTTTTAACATGGTTACATGATTCATGCTCCTACTTTCCCCTTCACCCCCGCACTCCCCCCACCCATGGCTGACACACATTTCCACTGGTTTTATCATGTCTCCTTGATCAAGACCTATTTCCAAATTGTTGGTAGTTGCATTGGTGTGGCAGTTTCGAGTTTACATCCTCAATCATGTCCACTCCAACCCTTGCGTTCAAGCAGCTGTTTTTCTTATATGTTTCCTCTCCTGCAGTCCTTCCTCTGGATGTGGGTAGCGTTCTTTACCATAAATCCCTCAGAATTGTCCTGGGTTTTGGTATTGCTGCTGGTACAGAGGTCCATTACTTTTGATTTTACCATAGTATATCAGTCTCTGTGTACAATGTTCTTCTGGCTCTGCTCCTTTCATTCTGCATCAGTTCCTGGAGGTCTTTCCAGTTCGCCTGGAACTTCTCCAGTTTCTTATTCCTTTTAGCACAATAGTATTCCATCACCAGCAGATACCACAATTTGTTCAGCCATTCCCCAATTGAAGGGCATACCCTCCTTTTCCAGTTTTTTTGCCACCACAAAAAGCGCAGCTATAAATATTTTCGTACAAGTCTGTTTATCTATGATTTCTTTGGGGTACAAACCCAACAATGCTATGGCTGGATCAAAGGGCAGGCATTCTTTTATAGCCCTTTGAGCATAGTACCAAATTGCCAGCCAGAATGGCTGGATCAGTTCACAACTCCACCAACAATGCATTAATGTCCCAATTTTGCCACATCCCCTCCCGCATTCATTACTCTCCCCTTCTTTCATTTTAGCCAATCTGCTAGGTGTGAGGTGATACCTCAAAGTTGTTTTGATTTGCATTTATCTAATTATTAGAGATTTAGAGCACTTTCTCATGTGCTTATTGATACTTTTGATTTCTTTACCTGAAAATTGCCTATTCATGTCTCTTGCCCATTTATCAATTGGGGAATGGCTTGATTTTTT
>NW_025366004.1:0-2680 GCF_016433145.1 Gracilinanus agilis | reverse complement strand
GCATGAATCATGTAACCATGTTAAAAATGAATATTAATAAATGTGAATAAAAAAAAATCACTTGGGATACTTGGAACTACATTTCCCGTGATCCCTAATAGGTTTCGGGTTTTGGATGATGTATTCAAGGTGAGGGACTGTTTGAAATTAGGGGGAAGTGACTTGGAGCTTCCTCTTTAGTTACCTGAGCTCCAGGAGAGAGGAAGGTAAATGGCGGAGGTGAGGTTGGAATAGGTTGCTTATAGGCGCGTGGTCAGTTTATCTCTATCAACATGGCTTTTATTAAAATACTATTCTCCCTTTTGATCTTGACCATCATCATTTTTCATCATAACAGTTTGGCGACCACGAAGGGACGAAATTCAAACTCTCAATCTTCCAGATAGCCTAACGATAGATAGCCATGCTTTCTTTTTTGCCTGGCTCAGCTCTTTTGAGCACTTTTTTAAAAAAGGAAAGTGGCTTTCCTTGCCATGCTTTTGCTAAAAGCAACAGCACGTTTTTGCCTCAGGTGGGACTCAGCCAGCCAGTCCAACCCAAACCACCTTGGGACGTCAGGCCAGCCGATTCTGGTTTTTGGCTTTAAAACCAAAATGCCGGTGCCCTGCCAATGTGCCTCTCCTCCACTTCTGACTACTGACCCGGACTTCATCCCTGCCCCACCACAAGCCTGCCAGCAGTCCAGTGTCTACGATCCCTGCCACTTTTCCAGCTCACCAGAGCTTCGCTGGTGCTGCTAGTCCTGTTTTGAGCCCAGAACCAGGAGCCCCAACAGGGATGACCCCCAGCTGCTGCTTTTGCTGAGATCTTCGGAGACTTCCGCCACTGCTCCTTAGGATTTGGTATTGTCCCCACTACCCCCCCCAATAATGTCCTGTATTCTAGCCCTCCATGTGTTTCTCTAAAGACCTAATTTAGGCAACTCCCACCCCCACAGGCTCTACATGTGGGTATTTTCTACAAAACTGATTTTAGGTTTTTCTCTAGCCCTGAGCCCATGACCCGACACCACGTGGACCTAGTGTTTACCCTTAATGGGCCACATGGTCTATTCACCCCCATACCTGCTCAGAACTTTGAACTGAGAGCAAAGACTGATTATAAAAAAAACAAAAACAAAAACAAAAAAAACACCTTAAACTCAGCAGAACTCAATCAAAAGAACCTTAAATTGAACCAGGGGTAGACTTTAAAACCTCGGAACTGAATGAGTTTTATTTCTGTTTTAGAGAGACTGTATCTTACTGTATTTTGCTAATTAGTTTTGTAAATTAATCTTGCTTATTTCTTTGATTTTCCTGTTGCACTGAATCATTTTAAGTTAATGTAGTTTGTGGCTGCTAGATTAATTCTGTTTATGATTTTATTGTAACTCCCAAATAATGAAAAAAATATTAGAACTGGTAAGAGGTTTTGACCAGCTGGTTATCTGATACTCATATTATATTTCCTAATTTATTTCAGGTTTCATTTTTACTGTAATCAACAACAATGTTATGTTCTCATACCATTTGAAAGTTACACATTTTAAAAGTTATAAATTGCCTTAATTTTGTTTGACTTTGGAGAGTTTGTAATTGAGATTTAAATTGTAATTTTATGAGAGGTCTTTTAAAAATTTACTTTAGATGCTTAGTACCCTTCTGTATAAATGATAAGGTTTTTATGTATTTATTTTAAAGAATTGTGGTCTTAAAGGATAAGCTTTATATATTTTATTGTGAAGAATTGTTGTCTTATATATACATATATTTTTTTATATTAGTCTATGTTTTAGCCTCTTTTATCAGAAGGATCTAGAATTCTTGAGGATAATTTAGACCAGAAGGTTTTTTTTAATATCAGGTTTTTATATGGAAGCAGTAACAGAATTTGATGAGAAACCCTTAGCCAAGGATTAAAAGTTGTAACGAGTATATGATTTTTTGAACATCATTGCTTATTGTTTTAAAATGTGTTATTAGAAATATGGTACTCTATCTGAATGTGCTTTGTGAATCTGCTATTTTGTAAAACCCGCTTTCTCTCACAGAGAACCTCTTTTTTGGGTAACAAAACCCTTCTAGTTCTAAGCTGTATATATATTTTTGATTTTTTAAAACATTTTTTTATAGAGCAATTGATTTTTCCTTTTTCTCATCTTGTACTGGAAGTACATATATAATCATTATTTATCCTTTTTTTTGATTCTACAGCGAAATAAACTCAATGCAAATACCTGAGCCTGAGCCTGAGACTATGGGATTGTGATTTAATGCCTCTCTGATTCCAGGAGAAGTGCTGAGCCACATGGTCAGAGACTTGACTAAAGAATCTGCATGAATTGCAGGAATTCTATGCCAATACTTGAAGGGCTTGAAAATTGGAGTTTGAGTCCTGGAGTCCCAGTCTTTTCTAAAACTTTAGAGGATGTGGGTCCCCTCAACTTAAATTCCTAGTGAAGCACCTAAGATTGGCTATCATTTAATAGCTCATTCCCTGAGAAGGTGCAGGGAAAAATCGGATCAAAGAAAGGCATTTCCCTTATTCCTCTCTCTATATATAGAGTAAATGGCAATTTTTCTGTAGTCCTGGCCCTAAATGGGTTATAGCAAACTGCTTAAATCGCTTTCATTGGGCCTTGAATCAAAGGCCTGTTTATTTCCCCTACATTTTTTTGCACATTTTACATTTCATTCAC
>NW_025366003.1:0-1704 GCF_016433145.1 Gracilinanus agilis | reverse complement strand
TATATATATATATATATGTGTGTGTGTGTGTGTGTGTGTGTGTATACATATTTATTATCCATTCAGAGGTTACTATAAATCCCAAAGTTAATTTTAAAAACCTCTTATTAAAATTATAATTTAAATTCTTAAGGTATCATAGTCTGCAAGGTTGTATTCAATTATCAAGATAGAATAAAAATTGTTAAGGCAATATGTGAACCTATAGTTGAGAGGACAGTTTCAGTATACATAGGACTTATGGGCTTTTACAACTTAAAAAAAATTGTGTAAGATGTTCATGGTCTTATACAATGATATGTTGTTCTTAAAATCATAGGTAAATGATACAGATAAAGAATCATAGAATTAGATTAATACAGGTAAACTTTTAAAAAATTTAAACCTTAAACAAATCAACAGAAATAACAATATTAGCAAATAACAAGCAACGCAGTCAAAACCCTTTTTATTAATTCCAATAGATTTGTTCACTATTAGGGAGCAGAGATAAAATTCAAATAGTTAGCAAGCAATGAACTCCCATATGTCTTTAAGATTCATTCCCCTTCTCAGTATTTATCATCTATTTGCATTTAATCTGTCAGAGCTCTGAATTTCATCATAGTGAGGGAGAATTCTGCACTGAGCATTTGAGACTTTCAAAATTTTATCAAAATATTTCTGTTTGGCTTCTAGTTTAAACAGAATAGTTTTCTGCATATTCTTCTTGAGGGGAAGGAAGCAAGGTGGTAAATAACCAATGAAGATTCAAACTTCTAGTAAGAAAATCAAGTACAGCCAATATGCACTGGTGAGATCAAGGAATTCAACATTCAAGCATGCTTTGCAATAGCATTTTGTCCTCTAAAAAAAGAAAAAGGCTGAATGGGGCTTGTTTATAGTAAACAGCAAAATCTTACTAGAGAATAATAGGGTATTTGTATATGAGAGAAATGGCCCAAAGGTAGAGAAAAAATTCCCCAAATTTCTACTTTAAATCTACTAATTCAAATCTACTGATTTAGTCTCTCTGATCTCAAAAAAAAGGCAAAGAAGTCCCCTTCTTGTGGGAAAAAAATCCCCAGTTGCAAGTCTCTCTCAGCCAGGTGTCCAGGGCCAGTTTAAGACATTGGCTCAAAAAATGGCTAGTGCAGGCTGGAAAATCCACGTGGGAAGGGATTGGGTGGAAAAATTTTTAATAGTCACCCTTTTGAAAAAAAGCAGCTTGGGTCTTGTGGCAGGTCTAGTCACTGCAAGCAGAGACTTCAGGCTGGGCAGAGCTGTGAGGAACGCTGGCTGGAGCTGTTGGGCTGTTGGGCTGTTGGGCTGTTGGGCTGTTGGGCTGTTGGGCTGTTGGGCTGTTGGGCTGGCAGGCTGCAGTGGCAGAGATGGGGTGAAAGCAGTAAACCCCATTAAATCTCAGGCAAACTTACTAACTATACTGAAAATCTATTTAAAAAAATATTTGAGGATTCTATCCCTTCGTGGTTAGCCAAAAACGTGGAGATTAAATTAATATGCAAAATACTAAGTATTATATTTATGAATATTTTATTAATGATAAACTAAAAAAGACCTAACTAAAAGGTTAATAATCGATCAACTCCCAGGAACAAAAGAGAAAGAGGGAGGAGTTACAGCCAAATATAAAACAATAATGTGACCATGCAAACTGGGAGGCGCAGGAGAGATTAAAGAGAATTTTGGGAAAACTAAGGGACT
>NW_025366002.1:0-6494 GCF_016433145.1 Gracilinanus agilis | reverse complement strand
AGGGCTAGGCAATGGGGGTTAAGTGACTTGCCCAGGGTCACACAGCTGGGAAGTGTCTGAGGCTGGATTTGAACCTAGGACCTCCTGTCTCTAGGCCTGGCTCTCAATCCACTGAGCCATCCAGCTGCCCCCAATTTTTTGTGTGATTTTATGGGAATTCTATCCACCAATACATATCCCAACCCACTCAAAACTTAGTAGACGGCTTGCCTGTGGTCACATTACTAATAAGTATCAGAGTGGGATTTAAATCCAGGTATCTAGATTTGGACTCTATACCCTAAAATCTTCCACCCTGTCTCCTCACAACGTAATGTAGAATTTGTATATGGAACTTAAAAAAGACTGGTAGTAGACTTTTAGATGGTATCTAAGTATTCACTTAGATGGTATCTAAGTACCTACAGACTGTGCTTCTCTCCATTCTCCCAACCATATTCCAGAGAGAAACTCACAAACCATCGAATACTGGATGAGTACTCACGTTTCACTGTCTGTCATATCCAGCAACTCAGAAGGACCTGTGCAAGAAACAAAACAGTTATGTAAAGAGGAGGTAAGAAAAAAATCGGGAAGATCCAGGAAACATTATAGAAAAGTCCACTATATAATTCCTTGGGAAATGAAATGGAAATCAAAGCATGTTAGAAAGGGGAGGTTAGAAAGTCTGAATAGTCAAAACCTGCCCTTTAACCCCAACAAGAATTTACTGAATTCCTGCTAGATTCCAAGCTTTGGTATAGATTCTGTGGATTATAGAAAGAAATATAAAGTATGGTATCTTGCAGCTAAGGTCCTTATGAGAGATACAAAAACAATATATATGAATTAATTGAAGAATTCAGTGCTAAATCACTAGACTATAAGTGTAAAAGAAATCCAAAGAAGGGAGGGAATCACTGTGACCTAGTAGGCTTGTACAGCAAGCTTTGAACACATCCTTAGCTAACTTGGCTAGAAAAATATAATACAGCATTATGGACTATTGGACATAGTAGACCTCAGAGATCATTTAGCCCAAATCTCTCATTTACAGATGAATAAACTAAGGTGCAGAGAGACCCAGAAAACACTGTGGGAGGAATTCTCCTCTGGAGACTGTGAGAAATTGCTAGGATTAATAGCAAAGGGAATTCCTTCCAATACTTGTCTTCCATGAATGTGCGATATTTTATCATAGAAAGGACAATGTCAGCCCTCTCTTTTCTAAAGAGGGCTTCCTCCCAGTGATCATTTCTGTTCCATTTCTATGAACACTGGAACAAAAGGAAATGAATTTGCTTTGCAGAGAGAAAAAATTGATAAGCATTCCCCAACAGATAATTCTGAAAGGATATGAACAAGCAATTCAGAAATGAAAGTTATCAACAACCATATGAAAAAACTTTCAAATTAGCAAAGATAAAAGTTAAACATCTATGAGCTTCCATCACAAAGTCATAGATTGACAAAGATGGCAAAAAAGGAAAATGTCAATTGTGGGAGAAGTTGTAGGAGGTCAAGCATACACTGTGAATACAGTTGTGAATTGGTCTAACCTCGCCAGAGAATAATTTAGACATATGACAGTGTTCCCTGATTTCCTCCCATCTTCTTCAGGAAGATTTTTTTTGAGTTTCCAGCTACTACAGCTTTCCCCTCAAGTTATGTTTTATCCATAATTTATGTTATATACATAATTATTTACATGTTGTCTCCTCCATTATTATGTAAGCTCTTTGTGGCCAGGGACTATTTTTTGCCTTTTTTGTATCCCCAGACCTTAGAACAATTCCTAGAATGTAGTAAATTTGAAAAAAGAAAATTTTGACTGAGTAGAATGAATATATATTTGGTCGAATTATAATACTATGAAGTATATATCTCACAGGCAGGGCAAAAGGCCAAGCATACAAAAATATTTAGAGCAGTACTTTTGGATTAGAGGAAAGAACTAGAAAAGAACAGGTGCTGATCAACCAGGGAACAACCAAATCCATTTGGTATATTACGATAATGGAATATTATTGCACTATAAGAAAAGATAAATACCAGAGATTCTGAGAAAATTGGGAAGTCTTGCATAACTTGGTACATACTAAAATGAGCAGGACAACAAAACACATGAGCATAATAACATAAAGGGGAAAAATCTTTGAAAGACTTTAGGATTCAAGTTTTTTGTTGTTGTGCAGTCAAGTCTGATTCTGTGATACCATTTGCAGTTTTCTTGGCAAAGAAACTGAAGTGGTTTGCCATTTCATTCTCCAGCTTATTTTACAAGTCAGTCAATCTCCTTCAGCCTCAATTTCTTCATTTGGAAAATGGGGATAATAATAAGTCTTACCTACATCTCAGGGTTGTTGTGAGTATCAAATGAGATATTTGTAAATTATTCTGCAAACCTTAAAGCACTACATATATGTGAACTATTACTATTGTTATTGTTATTGTTATTATTATTATTATTATTATTAAGTTAACTGCCTAGGGTCACACAGCTAGTAAGTATTACAGGATGGATTTGAATGTAGGTCTTCCATACTCTACATCTCTATTCACAAAGACACCTAGTATCCTCATCCATTCTTTTTTTTTTTTGCTTTTTTGTTGTTTTTTTTTTAAACCCTTGTACTTCGGTGTATTGTCTCATAGGTGGAAGATTGGTAAGGGTGGGCAATGGGGGTCAAGTGACTTGCCCAGGGTCACACAGCTGGGAAGTGGCTGAGGCCGGGTTTGAACCTAGGACCTCCTGTCTCTAGGCCTAACTCTCACTCCACTGAGCTACCCAGCTGCCCCTCCTCATCCATTCTTAAGCCAACCTAGTACACTCTGATATCTTCTTCCTTTGGATTTAATTCCATGGAAAGGATTGGTGTGCCATGGTCCATAGTGTCATAAAGAATGGGACATGACTAAATAACTGAAAAAAACATTATTATAATAATAATACATAAAGAGGAAGAACACTAGAGAATGGAATAAGCAAATACATAAAGGAAAGAAAGGATCAAATATTCCTAGGAAACACTGAGAGAACATTCTCACTAGAATCCTCTTTTCAGAGAGAGGAATGGGTAAGAAAACTGGGAAGGTAAATTGAAGACTGATTATGGATATGACACTCTCAAATATTTGTCTAGCAAATATTTGTTCAGTGGGTAGCCACAGAAAAATTATTAATTTGAAAGCAATAAAATTCTGTTTTAATCCTAAAAATCAGATCTATTTTATCAAATATATTTGAAAAGGTAAATCAAGAAAATACCATAGGTGTTCATTCAACAATTTTTATTAAGTATCTAACATGTTCAAAAATCAAAATAACCAGTAGACTATTTCAGTAGAATAGGCATGAGATGACAAGACTTTGATTTATGAATAAAATGAGGAATTTTACAAAGGAATGAGATAATAGTAAAATCATAACTTTAGGAACCTTAGAGATCATTTATTTCAGACACACTTGGCCTATGGGCCACATGACACTCATTATACTCCCATTTACTAACCAAACTGGATCAAAATGTAATTGGGAAATTTTTAAGGAAATAAATACAAACACAATGAAATAGAGGTAATATCACATTTTTAAATATGCAGTTGGCAGGGATCCTCATTAATGGATT
Source organism: Gracilinanus agilis (assembly GCF_016433145.1). NCBI lineage: Eukaryota > Metazoa > Chordata > Mammalia > Didelphimorphia > Didelphidae > Gracilinanus > Gracilinanus agilis. The sequence continues at coordinate 2,886 of NW_025366002.1, read as the reverse complement.
AAGGTCCACTCTTTCAATTAGATTTTGACACCACTCACTCACTCTCTCTTATTTTATAGATGAGAAAATTGTAGCCCAGAGCTGTTGGTGACCTGATTTTCCCACAGTCACACTAATTGGTAAATAGCAGATCTTGAATCCAGTTCTTCTGACTCTAAAACTGATTTGCTCTTCACTGCACTGTACTAGATTAAAGAGGGCCTTGAAGGACAGGTTAAATAAAGATTTTCCTACAGTGTTTTATTCAGTCAATGAGAGCCAATGAAGCTTTCTGTGCAGAGGAAAAATGTGATTTGACTACCACATTAAGAATATTACATGGGATGCCTTTAAGGACATTTTGGCTAGGAGATACTATAGCCAAGAGACATGTTAGAAAACTGTTATAATAGTCCAGGAGAGTGGTTATAAGGACCTGAACTGCAGTGATGTCAATGTGAATGGAGAAGAGGGTGCTGGCACAACTGAACTGTTTGACATAAAACTGACAGGGACTTCATCAAATAATAAGATTATACCATATATAATAATGGCTCATCTTGGCAGTTGGCAATAAACTGTGAGGAGAAGCCTGAGAGAAGGCTTACTCTTGCCCTTTCCAACTCCCCATCCCCCCCCAGCCCCTTTCCTCTCTACTATGCATGAAGACTCTTGGTGCCTTAAATTAGGAATCCCTGAGAACTAGCCACTTCAGTTCTATTCATTTCTGACAGGGCAGCCTCAACACGACCCAGGAGCAGGAAGGTTTCCAAAGCCCAACAGTCTTTTAAAGAGCCATTGACACCCTTTGCTAACCTCTGGGGCCATTCATTCTGAAAGGAAAGGCACAGAAACAAGAGATCCAATCTCTCCAGTAGTTCTGTTCCCATCATTACTGCTAATTACAAAAATATTTGAGCAACAGAAGCAGTGTCTTATTGAAGTGACTGCTTTCTCCTTCATTCAGCTGTATCATTCAGACAATGGGGGTTGCTTCAATAGATGAGATCCCCAAGCCACACACACCAGGTTTTAAGTCTCCAAGCAAGCAGGAGGGATGAGACTAAAATTTTATGTTTTTAATGTTATATATCAGTAGTCTGATGCTGGAGAACGGCAAGACAGAGAAATAATGGGGAGGGACTCCTGACAGAGGGCTCTTTCTAACCAATTATGAGGGAAATTTATTTTCTTCATAATGAAGTGTTTAACTTTTTCCAGATCTCTTAGCATCTCCATCAGAAAGGAGAGAAAATTGAAATAATTAGTATCACTAGTTAAATTTTTGTTGTGGAAATGAAACCAGTGGCTGATTAAGGTTCTAAAATAAGACTTACTTAAACTACCCTTATGCTCCCCATCTGCAGAAATATGCAAAAGAAGGCAGATCAGCAAGGGAGACAAAAATAAAATGATTAGAGTTGGCTTGGATTACAAAAATTCAAGGGGATTTTCTAAATTTCCTTTTTCTGGCTGAAAATTGGGCAATTGTAGGCCCTAAACCTTGAGGAATTATTTTTTTTCTTTTTCTTTTCTCCTCTAAGCACCCTCTGGGCCTCAAAGGCTCACTGATTCATTATTGGTCCAATTCTTAGAGGTTCTAATACAAGACACAGATGAAAATGAGCCTTGAAACCTTTCTGCCAGGGGTGGGAAAGAGATGGCATAGGTGGTCTTGCTTAAGGAATGTGTCAAAGAAGAAACATGCATGGTTCCATAGGAGTAGACCAATCAGCAGTCAAAGAGAGAACCAAAATGAAAATATAAAAAATAAATCTGAGACCATTTCGCTTGGGGAGACAAAATGACTCTCTCTTTTAGCAGGGATAAAGAGGAGAGGAGGAGAGAAGGAAGATGGAAGGAGTAAGGATTTGCACAGGACAAAGTATCAGTGAGAAACATTCTGAGCAAGATATCAGCAATGGATTTTAAAATCAAGACTTAGAATATTAAATGTAGGGCATGAAAGTCATTTGAATGCTGATGTCTGCACATAGAATCTCCAATACTTTCCTAGAATCCTGTGATGGCTTATTAAAATGATTTGTTCCATAAAACCCTTCCTATGTACCTCAGCCCCAGAAATAATCTACTAGTTCTTCTGAATGCCTGTAACATTATTGCACCACTCATGGGATGTGACATATGGTCTTGTAAGGTAACTATTTAGATAGATAAAAAGATAGAGTATGCATTAAGTTGCTTTCTATGTGCTAGGGATGATGCTAAGCTGAGGGAATATCAATACAACCCAGCAATATCACTGTCTTGGGGAGTTTATATTCTAATGAGAAAAAAAACTACATAAAGGGGACATGGAAAAGTAGGTGATAAAGATGGCATGGTATGGAAATTTGTGTAGAACTAGTGTGGAGGTTTGGTTCTCAACAAGGTAAAGCTTTCGCTCACTTATCAGAGCCTGATATCCCACAGAGTCAGAATCCAAGATTCCAGTGGGAGAAGATGTGGAAGATTGCCAGAGGAGAGACAACATAGTATAAAGATGTCTGAGAAGTGAATATTTTATTCTTCCACAAACTGTAGAATTGTAGAGGTCAAGAATAATCTCTTATACATTAAATCTCCCACATCACTCAGCACAACTCTCTTGGTCTGCATTCAGAGCTCAATAAATATTTGGTGAATAAATGAACAAATTTTTCATTTTTGTCTGTACGTGCACAGTACCTTCAACATTGTAGGAACTTAATAAATATATGTTGAATTAGATTGAATTGCATGAATGTTATGTGGTTTTACAAATCCATTTAAACCTCCACAAGAAAGAATGATGAGTTTAAACTAATATGATAAAATTTATTAAGAATAAATATAAAGTTCTACAGTCATATTTCAATAACCAACTAACTATACAGGTATGATGTCTAAAAAGAATTTTATGTGTGT
>NW_025366001.1:0-1382 GCF_016433145.1 Gracilinanus agilis | reverse complement strand
GGGCCTAAGAAAAGCTGCCACTAATCTGCAGAAGCCTCCTCTGGCTCAGCAGACCCCCACCAACCTTCCGCTCCCTTGCTCCAGCGCTTGGGATTGGATCAAGGCAGAGAAGTGCTCTTTGATGGACTTTCATGCCCTGTGATCTCCTAGCCCTAGGGGTTTAAAGGATGAGCATATCAATTCAGGCCCACTGAACTGTATTTCCATTGGGCCCCGCCCCACGCCTTTGTCCAGCAAAACTCAGGCCCTCCCCCTTTGCTCACTCTCGTCTCGGGCTTTGTTTAGCAAACACAAAAACCCCCTGGGCTTGAAGCTGGGTCTTCAGAAAGCCTGGGAGAGAAAGAGTCCCAATGTGCTGGCCTGTGCCTACCTGCCTGCACCTTTAAGGTCAAAAGGAGTTTGCCCCAAACAAACCTCCAATTTGCCTCCACTTTCCAGAGGACAGGAACTGGAAGCTACTCTCTATTGTCCCGTGGGTTCTCCCCTTTCGGAATCGTGGCCAGGGGCTCAGCCTAAGGGACCGGCCTCCCTTTGGCTGAGCCCATTTGCTACTTTGCCATTTTTGAATGCCTCAATCATTTATTAAACACTTACTGTGTACACCGTTGACTTAGTACTAGATTCAAAGTCTGGACTCATCCCACTTCTACCACTGCTACTTGTACAGGGAAGCAAGTCAGGTAACATCTCTGAGGCTCAGTTTCCTTATCTGTGACAAGTGCTGGAGCCTCGGAGTTTCTTTCCATCTTGGGATCTATGAGCCAGTATGCCCGCCTCTGGGATAAAAAAAAATCCCCAATAGTTCCTGCCCTCAGGGAGCTTCCATTCTACTGGGGGGGGGGGCTGGCTGGCAGAGAAATGACAGTCAGGAATCAAAAAAGCAAATGGATTAGTAAATGCAATTCACAAGTAAACACACATGAACCTACATACAAGTCACAAATCTATTTGAGGAATTTGGAGGGAGCAAGTGAAAGCGCTAATATAGGAGGGAGTCTGGAACAGGCTTTCTTTAAGAGGTGGCTCTGGGGGGCAACTGGGTAGCTCAGTGAACTCAGAGCCAGGCCTAGAGATGGGAGGTCCTGGGTTCAAATCTGATCTCAGACACTTCCCAGCTGTGTGACCCTGGGCAAGTCACTTAGCCCACATTGCCCGGCCCTTACCACTCTTCTGCCTTGTATTGAATTTAAAGCTGAAGGTAAGGGATTAAAGAGAGAGAGAGAGAGAGAGAGAGAGAGAGAGAGAGAGAGAGAGAGAGAGACAGAGGGAGAAAGAGACAGGGAGAGAGAGAGAGAGAGAGAGAGAGAGAGAGAGAGAGAGAGAGAGAGACAGAGGGAGAAAGAGACAGGGAGAGAGAGAGAGAGAGAGAGAGAGAGAGAGAG
>NW_025366000.1:0-2664 GCF_016433145.1 Gracilinanus agilis | reverse complement strand
TCTGCTTGCAGGCCGGCCGTCCCACCTTCCTCAGAGGGCCTCCCTCGTCCCTCCCCGCCTCCTCCCCTGCCCGCCTCGCCACTCACAGTAGATGGTGGGCGCCAGGGCCTCGCTGAGCGCCGCGCTGACCGCGTTCCTGGCCAGGCAGCGGAAGTGGCCCACGTCGGCCCTGCTGACCGGGGCGATGCGCAGGCTGCTGCCGTCCCCCGACACGCCGAGCCTGCCGCCCGCCCGCACCGGCCGCTCGTCCTTCAGCCACTGGTACCGGACACGCGTGCCGGCCGCCACGGCGCACGTCAGGGTCAGGTTGCCCACCTTCTCCACGGCCCCTGCGGCCGGCCGGCTCTGCACGCTGGGCTGCACCACGGGGTCTGCAGGGGAGGGGAGGGTCTGCCAGGGCGGGGGGGGGGGGGGAGAAGGCCTTCCCAGCAGCCCCCCCACAGTCCCAGCCTGCCGGCCGCTCCCACGTGCCCTCGGCCTCCTCTCTGCTGGCCTCGGTTTCCCCGGGTATAAAGTGCGGCCCAAGAGGGCTGAGGCCGCCCGCGGGCTCCCTCGGAGGCGGCGCTCACCGTCCACGGTGACCAGGACCTTCTGGTGGGCGGACAGCGTGCGATTCCCCGGCAGGTGGACGTTGACCTTGACCACGTAGCTGCCCTCGTCGCTGAAGCGCAGCGCGGCGATGCGCAGGGAGGCGTTGGGCGGCGTCATGGAGAACTTGTGCCGGTACTCCAGGTCGGGCACCAGCGAGCGGTTCACGGAGCCCAGCAGGTATCTGGGGGGGCCGCGAGGCCTCTGGAACAGCCAGATGACCTGCACGTGGGCGGCCGGGCCGCCGGCGCTGTAGGCCACGGGCAGCTCGAGCGCTCGGCCCCGCACGCCGTGGACGGTGGCCGAGGGCACGCTCACGGTCAGTGCGTGGCAGCCGCCTGGGGTGAGAGAAGCAGAGGCGGCCACGGGGCGGCCTGCTCAGACACGGGGAGCCGACCCAGCCCCGGCCCCCCAGAGGGGAGAAGCCTGCGGGCCGAGCCGCCGGGTTCTGGCCTGCGCCTGGGGCTGTCTGCTGCAGGAGGGGAGCTCTCTGGGGCTCCCCCCATTTCCCTGCACCCAGGGACGCCCCCCATGGCCCGAGCTGTTCCCCTCCCCCAGGTCTCGGCACCCATTGAGAAGGGAAGGACCCTGAGAGAACATGGCGGCCATTGCCGTGGAAGAGCCACACTGCGGCCTCCCTGCCCTGTGGCCAGTGACCCCCCCCCCAGAGCTCCCCCTGTTGGGCCGAGGCCCACCATGACTGGATGGGATCAAGTCTTCACCCCCCCAACACCCCCACTGGCCCCCTGAGGGTCAGTGTGGCGACGGAGGGCCCAAACCCACCGGGATGCTGCCAGCCCACACATAGGCCGGGGGGAGCCTCCCTGCCCCACCAAGGATGTGACTGGAGTCAGGGGAGACGGAGGAATTCTGGGGTGCTGCTTGGACCAGAGTCCTAGTGGGGGGCCCAGTGAAGGAAGGGAAGCCGCCCCCAGTCCTGTTTGGACAGTGAAGGCTGAGATTCCCCCAAACCCATGTCCAGTTGAGGAGGGGCCCTGGAGGAACTGGCGAGCCAGCAGGGCGGAAGGGGGGCCAAAGGCAGGACTTTCCTTGGCGGGGCCCCTGGGGGCCCCCCACACAAGCCCTGAGGTAGGACCGGCCTCATGGCCTCCAGCACGCTTGGAAGACTTTGGGGCTTCCACATTTCCATGGGCACCTGGGCATCCGCTGCAGGGTCACCCCAGGAGCCGAGAACAGCTTTGTTCTGCTCACAGAGCCGGGAGCCCCATTTGTGGGGGTGAACTCTCTGGGACTCAGAGTACCCCAGGCTTTGGGGGGAACCGCTCGTGCCAGCCGTCCCTCCTCCTCAATAAGCCCTCGGGCCAGGCCAGGGCCACTGGGGGCTGGAGAGAAGCCTTTGGGTCCTTTTGGGGCCATCTCTGACCCCCGGAGGTACCCCTGTCACCTCCTTCAGCAGCCAGCACCCATCCGGGAGAGCCGGCGGACCCCTCCTGGCCCTGAGCCTCGCTTGGGACTGCCCTGACTATGGAGGCAGGAGGAGGAAGCCAGGCAGCCTCCGGGAGAGGGAGGACCGACCCCCCCCCCGGGAACCTTGGGCTGTCTGTGCTTCTCTGGGGACACCCCCACCCCCCCCAGCCAAAGCTGCAGTCAGTCTCCAGAGCCAGACCCTCGCCGGCAGGCTAGGAACGCTCCTGGCCATTCTGGGCCCTCCAAATCTTCATCTGATCAAAGCTCTCAAGAGGCAGAAGAGGAAGCCACCGGGGCCCACTGTGGGAGGGGAGACAAGGGGGCAGGAGAATCCGCACCCAGAACCAATGGCCGCTCTGGGCTTCCTTCAGAGGTCTTTCACCTGGCTAGGGAAGGCAGTGGACTCCAAGTCAGGGAGATGGGTTCTAATCCTGCCTTTGAGACATCCTAGTTGTGTGACCCTAGGCAAGTCATCTCACTTCCCTCCTCTGAAAAATGGGCTAATCATTACAGCTCTCTCCCAGGGCTGCAGTGAGGGGCCTCCTGAGCCTTAGGGTGCTCCCTACATGCTGGTTGTGGCCATGCTGGCACCCTTCCTCCCTCCTTCCCTTCCTTCCTTCCTTCCTTCCTTCCTTCCTTCCTTCCTTC
>NW_025365999.1:0-3835 GCF_016433145.1 Gracilinanus agilis | reverse complement strand
CTCTCTCTCTCTCTCTCTCTCTCTCTCTCTCTCTCTCTCTCTCTCTTTCTCTTTCCCCTTCTCTCCCCCTCTCTCCCCTTCTGAAGGTCAATTGCATGGGACTATTCTTATTGATAGAGGTTGATTATTTAGCTAGAGAGAAGAGACATCTTGGTTTTCTGACTTGCAGTTCTAAGAGAGATGTTCAACTATTCTAGACCCTCTTCAAATCCCAAACCTCCTTGATGATGGGGACCATAAACCTTCACTTCACAAATCCAATCAGTTGCCACCTTTTATTAATTGTATTTTTCTTGTATTTCACAAATCTGTCTCTTTCTCTGCACAGCCACCAACTCAATTCAGTCTCTTGATTGGATTATAGCAATGGTCTAGTAATTGGTCTCCATGTCTCAAGTTTCTCCTAACTTCAATTTATCCTCCATACAACTGCTAGCATGATATACTTAAATGTATATACGTTCTAGAATAGGAGGGGAATTGAATATGAAGATGTGAATCTATTTTATGTAGAGCTCACTTTTTTTTAAGGATATACAGTAATACAAAACGTATCTTTCCAGTATGTTCTACTTGTCTTCGATGCAATTCTCCTTGATTATCTTTCATTTATGCAGTATATACCTTGTTTGCATATAGTTATTTACAAACTGACTCCTCCATTAGATTATGAGTTTTTCAAGAGCAGAGGCTATCTTTTACCTTTCTTTGTACCCTCAACACTTAACACGATGCCTAGCACATAGTAGGCATGCAAGATATGGTTATTAATTGCCTGACAGAGTAAAGTATCAGTCTGACCATGATATTTCCCTGTTCAATAAAGAGCAGAGGCTTCTTGTTATCTCCAAGATAAAATAATTCTTCTTTTTGATATTTAAAGCCCTTTGGTACTTGGCTAACTTCTTTTACCAGGTTGAAAATACATTGTTCCCCTTCACAGACTAGAGTCTACGAGCTATCTTCCAACCCTGGAATGCATTCCCTTTTTACCTTCTCACAATCCGTAGTTTCTTCATTTTAAATTCAGCTCAAATATTACTTCCTCCTTGGGCCATTCCTAAATCATTCTCCCAATTATTAGTACCTTCTCTGCACAATTATTTCATAATTATTCTGAACATATTTTGTATGCCCTTATATGTGTACCTGTTGCCTCTAGAAGTAAGTTCTTTGAGGACAGAAATTCTTTCATTTTTCTTTGTTTCTCCAAGTACCTAGAACAGTGTTTGGCACATAGTAAGTAGGGGATGGCGCAGTATTTTAGAAAGTCACACCTGGAGTCAAGACGACCTGAATTCAAATGAAGCCTCAGATTCTTCCTCACTGTGTGACCCTGGGAAAATCCCTTAATCTCTATTTGCCTCAATTTCTTCACCTATGAAATGGGGATAATAACAGCATCTACCTCACAGGGTTCTTGAAATGGTCAAATGAGATAATTGTAAAGCACAGCAAAATATCTAACATATTGTAAGCACTACATAAGTGTTAGCTATTATTATTAATGAATTCTTCTTGATTTGTTGATACCTTCCTCAATATCTAGAATAGTACATTGGCACAGCAGAATTTAATAAACATTGAGTTGAATTGTTGAATGAAAACAGGAAAATGAGCTAAAACTGAAGAGTTCATTGAATTTTACTCATTCATTCATTCATTTTTTTTTACTCATTCATGCATTCTATAAAAGGGAGAATAGGACAGTTAAAAAAATAAAAACAAGGGGGCAGCTGGGTAGCTCAGTGGAGTGAGAGTCAGGCCTAGAGACAGGAGGTCCTAGGTTCAAACCCGGCCTCAGCCACTTCCCAGCTGTGTGACCCTGGGCAAGTCACTTGACCCTCATTGCCCACCCTTACCAATCTTCCACCTATGAGACAATACACCGAAGTACAAGGGTTTAAAAAAAAAATTAAAAAAAAAAAAAAAAACCTTACCTTCTCTCTTAGACTCAATATTGTTTATTGGTTCTAAGGCAGAAGAGTGGTAAGGGCTAGGCAATGGGGTTTAAGTGACTTGCCCAGGTTATTACAGGTAGGAAGGGTCTGAGACCAGATTTGTACCCAGGAACTCCTGTCTCTGAGGCCTGTCTCTCAATCCATTGTGCTACCTAACTGTCTCTCTAGTACGGTTTTAAGCCACCTAAAACAAACCCTAAAAATTCACTAAGATTGAATACACATACACACATACATATGTTTTAATCATTCATTCAGCAAATATTTATTAAATACCTATTCTTTTCCAGGCACTGTTCTAACTACTGGGAATACAAAAATGCAAAATATAGTCCTTGTCCTTAAGGAGCTTACAGTCTGAACTGGAAGACAACACACAAATATATTTGAAGCAAGCTATATAAAAGAAAAATAGGAAATAATTAATAGAGAGAAGATACCAGAATTAAGAGGGGTTGGGAAAGAGTTCCTGTGAAAAAATTGAGATTTTAGTCTGGATTTAATGGAATTCAGGAAAGTTAGTCTTTTTGAGATTAACTTGAGACACTACTTTATCCTCTCTAGAATAGGAATGACTTCTTCACTTTTTTTGTGCTATAGATGTCTTTGGCAGTCTGGCAAAATTGATGGACCCTTTCTCAGAATAATATTTTAAAATATATAACATAAAATATACAGATCCACAAAGGAAACCAATTATACTGAAACATCATTGTCAAAATACATTTTTCAAAATTAAGTTTCCAGCATCAGATTAAGAGCTCCTGCTTTAGAATAGCAAAAGCATGAAAAAAGATTTTTAAAAAATCAAGGTTGGTGGTACTGTGAGTAGATAAGAGCTTGCTTTGTTGTTGAGACTACAGACTAGTGCAAACATTTTGGAGAGCACTATGGCAAAAATGTAGGAAAACTCAAGTCCATTGGTCTGGACCCTATCCTCATTTCTAGAGATCAATATCCTATGTGTTGAGGTAGGGGTGAATTTGGAGAGAATGGGAGAGAGAAGTCTCTTCATATCTCTTGGAGTCTTTTCCATCTTAGTTTTCTCTAGCTGCTTCAGGTACCTCTAGCTTCCAGATTGAAGAGAGAAGATGGAAGATGTCAACTCCTCTTCAGGATGAGAAAGGGAAAATTCTCTGGGAAACTGACATAAGATGAAATGGCAGTCTCAATCTTGTTCCTATTCCCAGTTTACAACCCTAGAAGAAACTTTAGGGAACTTTTGCTTAGATGAATTCAAGGTCTCTTTTGGTTGAGTTGAGTTAGCTCTCTCCTGATGGAAGAGATTATCTTCATTTTATATTCTTTATGTATGTAGTCTCCTATGAACACTTTCTCTGATTTCTGTTTTACTATGATGTGATAAGTGGGTTCAGTGCTATTTACTATGTATGTTCATTGTGGAACTGGCATTTTGGGGGAAATAGTATAACCTTGGATATAAAGCTTGGATTCTCCTTTCCCTAATTAATCAACAGTTATCAGAAGTTGATTGAACCTGGAAATCACATCCACTAGACTAATAATATTTAAAGAAGTAGGTAGATATTTTAACTCTATGTCCTCTCTCTCTCTCTCTTTGAGGAGAACAAAGTAGTCAAGTTTCTGGCTCCATCCATCTGCTTTCCCTCCATGAACTAAAGTCTAGAGAGGCTAGAGATATCTCTTCTGCCTTTCTTTGAGGCACACAATGATGTCCCCATACTACATGTGGAAGGGGACAGTCCTTGTTATAGCAGTAAGAATTATAAAATTAATCATATCTTTCACCAGATGATTCCATTATTAAGATTATCCTAAAAGCATCAAATAAAAGGAAAAATCTCTCTCTCTCTCTCTCTCTCTCTCTCTCTCTCTCTCTCTCTCTCTCTCTC
>NW_025365998.1:0-6913 GCF_016433145.1 Gracilinanus agilis | reverse complement strand
ATATAGAAACAGTTTTAGTCTGGAATTGAATCGTACATCTGTGGCCCATCAAGAAAGTAAAAAATAGTCCCCAAGAACCAAGGCAATAGAGTGAGCATCTGGCCTGGGGCAACTGTAAGAACCTGATGTTTTTACTAAATCCCATCAAGGTGGATTAAATGAAGAGACTAGGCACTTCAGAGCCTTCCAAACATCAAGTGCTTGATAAGTGTATTTAAAAATAACTCAGTTTGAAGAGTGGCTCAAGCTTTTTACAAAATGCTTTCCTCACCACCCTCAGTGAGACAGAGAGAGATTAAAGATAAAACTATTATCATCCCCACTTTACAGATGAAGAAATTGAGACAGAAAAAAAATGAAATAACTTGGTGACACATAAAACAAATGTCAGAAAGAAAATAGAAAAACTGAGTTCTGTCTCCAAGACAAGTATTCTTTCCATTATATCATCTTGAATGAATGAATGAATAAATACTTTATCTAACTTTAACCTTGTCTGTGGCGGGAGTTTTGATTATACTGTGGTACAGTTTAATGTCTTTGTATCTAACTAGGCCTGACCAAACACAAGTAGTGCTAAAACCTTCTAAGAGTGAGCCTGCAAAAGAGAGATTAAAGGGAAAATCTTGAAACTAAAGAAGCTATGAAGCCTTATCTTGCCAGTCCTTAGCCAGTCCTTAGCCAGTCTCTTGGGTGATGTCAGGAAGTATAAGTGACCATAAGAAACTAGATTATGCCAGTGCATAAGAGTACAGTGCATGAAATTCTACAATTAGGAAGATCTAAGTTCAAATCTTGCCTCAGACACATACTAGCTATGTGACCTTGGACAGGTCATTTCTTGTTTGTCTTAGTTTCCTCATCTACAAAATGACCTGGAGAAAGAAATAGCTCACCTTAGCCTCAGATACTTACTATTTCTGTGACCCTGGGACAGGTCACTTCACCCTATTTATCTCAGTTTCCTCATTTGCAAAATGAGTTGGAGAAGAGAATGGCGAACCCCAAATGAGGTCATGAACCATTGGACATGACTAAAAACTGACTGAACAACAAAATGGAAATAATAGCGCCTATTTCCCAGAATGGTTGTGAGGATCAAATAAGATGAAGTGTCCAAAGAGTTCTGAAAACCTTGACGTACTATACTAATGGTAGCTCTTCTTAGGCTCCTGTTTGCTGGGGTCCTGGGTGGTTTTATGCCACTGACCGCCACGTCTCCATCCCCATTGTGGAGACTCCACCCAGCCCAGGAGAGTCCTGAATGGATCCCACCCAGGACTTTATCGGGGAGCCACAAGGAAGGAAAGTCAGGATTGGGGGGTGGGACTGTCAGGATGTTGTGGCACAAGCAGAACCATGATGTAAATTATATACAAATGGCCCACAGATACTAAGCTAATAGATCCGGCCTGATTTTTTTTTTCTTTAACCTGTCCAGCAGTGAAATTAGGGGGTAGAGAGGAGGAGACCAAAGCGGGTTCTCCCTAAATGGAAATGCCAGCTGAAGAGCGAGTTGCTGCAGGCCTCTGTCTCCTGTGCCCAGCCCTGTGTGGCAAGGTGCCAGCTCTTCCCCTGGCGCCAGCCTCCCTCAACTGGTGGGAGTGGAAGGAGTGGGGGTTGGGTAGGCCAGTTGGAGAGGGCTGGCGGCATGAAGGTTAAGACGGGCTCTGATCTGGGATCCACTTTCGTCTTCTCATGGCCTGAGCCCCTCCAGGGTCTGCAGCTGTCCCTGCCAGTCTCCGGAGTTGGGGGTTGGGGACTGAGGGAAGAAGAGGACCCTAGAAGAGAGTCAGCCCTTGGATAACTACGAAGGGGTAAAGCTTGTTCTCAGGCACCTTCCACGCCTCCACTCTTAAGTGCCCACTTCAGGCAGAATCTCCCTGGACCCAAACCCTCACCATCTCCCTCCCCATTCATCCTGTACCTCTGCGAATACCAGCACCCAAGCCAAGGATGTCAAAACGAACTCTCCTTCTGTAGAATCCCAAACCAAAGAATGCCAATGCTGGAAGGGAGCGGAACATCCACCTTACCTATACAGATGCCCCCTTCTTTTGTTTTTCTTCTTCTTCTTTTTTTATTGATACGTTTTATTATATATATAAGTGATATATCAATCACTTCCCATAAAAATAAAAAAGTTAAGGAAAAACTGTGGTTTAACTTACTTTTAACTCTTACATTTCACTTTCTGCTCTTAAAATCTGCCGTTTTTTTCCCACAGAAAACCCCCAACAACTTGTATTTTAATTTTAGTCATCTAGAACCATCATTCAATCCCTTGATTTTGCAGAGGAAGAAGCTGAGGCCCACTGAGGGGAAGTGATTTGCCCTCATCTCCCCAGGGCCCAAGGTGACAGCCAGCTAATCTGATAAAGGATTCTGCCCAAGGTGTTAATACTAGCCATAAGACCCAACCCCAAGTGAATATGCTTTAAAAAAATCCTAAAACACTTACCTTCTGTTTTAGAAATCTATACTGATTCCAAGGCAGAAGAGCCATAAGGGCTCCAGTGATGGGCAAACTATGGCCCACGGCCCAGATGAGGCCCCCTGAAATGTTCTATCCAGAATATTCTATCCAGCCTCACAATGTTATTCCTAATCTGACAAATACAATGAGTAGGATACAATACAGTGAAACTTCTAAAGAGTTGCCTTAGAAATAGATTGACAGATGGGCATTTCCTTTCCTTTGGCCCCCTCTTTAAAAAGTTTGCCCCTCACTGGCTAGGCAGTTAAGGTGAAATGACTTGCCCAGGGTCAAACAGCTAGAAAGTATCTGAGACCAGATTGGAACTCCCATCTTTAGGCCTGGCTCTTGATCCACTGAGCCACCTAGCTGCACACCCTGCCACCCACTCCTGTTTTCTAATTCACAATTGATTCTGATAGAAGTGGGTGGCATTTTGGCTCAGATACGAGGCAGGACAGCAGCAAATCAGGAAACAATTTTCTGATCAGAGGTGTCCAAGGAGAGGAGGGGTACTTGATATCCGGTCAGCCGCACTAGTAGGACATTGCTGTATGCCATACTGGCTCTGTCCCAAAGCTGTCTCTCTTGCTGGTGTGTGAATGGGTAGGGATGAAGATGATTCTCTCTGAGCTCTCTGGACCCATTCTAGGAAACCTGGTCCCTGAGGAAGGGATCTGGGATTTCATTGTCTCCCCTCATCTGCTGGACAAGGCCCACAGACGTGATACATTAGGGTTTGTAACACACATTATGTATTTGGGTTGGGGGTTTCCTGGTTCTGGATAAGTGAGGTACATGCTCAACTTCTAGACTCAGCCAGGTCAGCTCTGCTGCAGCATTCACTCCAATGCTCAACAGATTATTTCCCACCATCCCACTTATCTATGTTGCTGTTATTCAGTCATGTATGACTCTTTGCGATCCCATTTGGGATTTCTTGGCAGAGATGCTGGAGTGGTTGGCCATTTTCCAGCTCATTTGACAGATAAGGAAACTGTGGCAAATAAGGTTAAATGACAAGCCCAAGTTCACACAGCTAGGAGGTGTCTGAGGCCATATTTGAACTCGGGTTTTCTTGACTCCGGGCCCAGCACTCTATCCACTCTGCCACCTAGATGCCCCTTCATTCATCTATTTGCGATCTCATTTGCCCCTTCTCAAAACCCTGTGAGGTAGATGCTATTATTATCCCCATTTTACAGATGAGGAAATAGGCTGAGAGAGGTTACTTGGAAATGTCAGAGGCAAGATTCAAATTCCAAGTACAGCAGTACCTTGATACATGAGCACCTTAAGTCACAAGCAATTTGAGATAAAAGCAGTCACAATTGGGATTTTTTGCTTTAAGTCATGAGTGGATATTTAAATCATGAACTTCTGCCACCCTCCACCTTCGGTTTCCCAACTTACCTGAGGCTGTCTCATTTAGTTCAGTGCTTATTTGGCTTGAGAGCATCTATATCAGTGATTCCAAAGTGGGTGCTATTGCCCCCTGGTGGGTGCTGCAGCAATCCAGGGGAACGATGACGGCCACAGGCGCATTTATCTTTCCTATTAATTGCTATTAAAATTTTAAAAAATTAATTTCCAGGGGTGCTAAGTAATATTTTTTCTGGAAAGGGGGCAGTAGGCCAAAAAAGTTTGGGAACCACTGATCGATATTGAATTGCTTTTTTCTTTATTTTTGTCTTTATTATCAGTTTTTTGGGCAAATTTCTTAACTTTTCATCATGGGTCTTGACGATGGAGGAATTGAAGGAGTTACAGCAACATCAGCATATGGAGGTTTTGCAGGAAATTAGTGGGGAGGAGTCCGAGGTAGATGAGATAATCAGTGCAAGAGAGATTAAGGAAATATTGAAGATTTGGGGGGAAATTAAGCAGTTTATTGAAAAGACACACCCAGAAAAAGTTGCATTGGAGCTGTGTAACAAAACTTGTTTCACACATTATTATGTGTAGAGAGTAAGTTATGTTAAGCGATAGCGCATGAAATGAAAACCTTCTCCACCAGCATCTTCGCCTGACCTTGAAGGTAAATAACATTTCATAAGCCAGTTTATTTCTTCACATTCTTTCTTGTTATCTACGAAAATATTTGTTGTTTATAAAGTGCCTTTTCATATTTAAAAGCACATAAAAATTTTTGTGTGTTTTTTGGGGGGCTGGAATGGATTCATTTAAATGGGTAAATTCGATTTGACACATGAGCAAATTGTTATGAGCTTGGCCATGGAACAAATTAAACTCGTGTGTCAAGGTACCACCGTATAGCACTTGATCCACTCTCTTGACCTGCTTCTCAAAGGATAACATCATCATGGTTGCCACACCAGCCTATCCCAAAGAATTGTCCTTAGAACCTGACCCTGGCCAACAGCTTAGACTCCTGTTCCCAGGGCAGAGGGATGATAGGGGCCGGGGGATTGCATTGGGCTTCAGGTTGTAGCCTTGGCTCTGCTCAGGGTTAGTGAGGGAG
Organism: Gracilinanus agilis; assembly: GCF_016433145.1. Classification (NCBI taxonomy): domain Eukaryota; kingdom Metazoa; phylum Chordata; class Mammalia; order Didelphimorphia; family Didelphidae; genus Gracilinanus; species Gracilinanus agilis. The sequence goes on along the minus strand of NW_025365998.1, from coordinate 1,955 downwards.
AAGTTCAGTCACCTACTAGGTGAGTGATTTGGGGCAAGCTCTTCCCTAGATCTCAGTCTTCTCCTCGGTAAGATAATGAGGATAACTAAACAATCTGTCCGACCCCTCCCAGTTCTGACATTCTCCGTCTTTGTTACATCATGGGGCTACCCCTGGCCTCACCCCCCAGACCAATTGGAGCCAAATTACTTTGGCCCTGGCACCAATACCCTGACACACCTATCCTCCCATGGCAGGGGCACCAACAAGCCCAAGTTGGATCTCAGTGTTCTCTTCCCCATTCCCCAGCCTGACTCACCACCTTAGGTTTACCCAGCTCCCAGGCATCTGGCAGCTGCCTAGGAGAGGAGCTGGGGCAGGCTGGGGCCTGATGGGCATGTGGTACCAGCTGGGCACGTGCCCTTCCCATGTGTTAACCTAGGAGACATGCACAGGGGGGAACCACATAGTGCCCAGAGCCTGTGCCTGGTTCTGTCTTGTCCCTGCTTAGATCAGAGAGCCAAGGAATGTCAGAATCTTAGACTGGCTATTTCAACCCTCTCACTTATTTATTTACTCTATTAAGTTTATTCTCTGTGTGTGTGTGCCTCATTTAATTATCCTTGCCTATTTAAAACTCTTACTTTCTGTCTTAGAATTGATATAACTATTGTTTCCAAGGCAAAAAAAATGCTAAGGGCTAGGTGACTTGCCCAGCATCACACAGCTAAGGAAGTATCTGAGGCTAGATTTGAACCCAGTTGCTCCCATCTCCAGGGCTCACACTCTACCCACTGAGTCATCTAGCTGCCCTTCAACTGTCTTATTTACCAGATGAGTAAGGTGGTTTGTTAAAGTCACACTGCCATTCACAGAGATTCTGGGACAGCCCCCCTAGGCATCACCTCCCATCTTCCTGTCACTCTATTACTTGAGGTACCAATTGGTAGAGCAAGAATTTGAAACCAGTGTCTTGATTCCAAATCCAGTGTTCCTTTCAGTCCATCCCCCTTATTTTACAAAGGAAAAATTAAGGCGCAGAGATTGTCTTCCCCATCAGTGGAAGAGATGGGGTCAAAACTGAGATCACTTGCTTTCTGTCCTGGCATTTTGTTAAAATGTTACAAGTGAAGGATGTAGCCTAGTGGGCCAGAAGCTACAGATTTAATTTCCTTTGCCTCAGAATCTGCTTTAGGAACTGGTGGGATTAGGAAGCAGCCACTGCTGGTCCCTGCCTATGTAAGTGTGATCTGAAAACTTTCAAGAAACTCATTTTAGCCAAATATGCCTAATCTAACCTTCCCATAGGAGTAGGTAGGAAGTGCAGTGCATAGAGAACCAGGCCTGGAGTCAGAAGGTCCTGAATTCAAATCTGATCTCAGACACTTCCTAGCTGTGGACCCTGAGCTAGTCACTTAACCTTGTTTACCTCAGTTTCCTCATCTGTAAAATGAGCTGGAGAAGGAAATGGCAAACTTCTCCAATATCCTTGCCAAGAAAGCCCCAAATCTGGTCATGAAAAATGTGTAAGGACTGAACAAAGAAAGGATGGGTAGAAGCCTGGGACTGCTCCTTTCTAGCTCTCTGACTCTGCTACTCTGTCTTCCTTGCCCTATCTGCCTCGTAGGAGCAAATGAGATTATGTTGGTGAAAGCTTCTTTTTAAAGATTGTAATTATTTATATTGGAAAATATATACAATTTGAAGGGATTGGAAGCAAATGGTGCCAGAAGCAGATTAAAAAAATAATTGACTAATCAAAGTTTAAAAAGCAAGTAACAAATATGAGTTAAAATTGGTTTGGGTCAAATTAAGAGTTATAAAAATTGTGGTTGCTGTTCATAACAATTAAAAATTAAACTATGAGCATGTTAGCAGTCTTAGTAGCTTTATTATAGCAAAGTAGAGATAATAAAGAGAGGGAAATGTAGGAAGGAGGTAGAAAATATTGCCTAGCTAAATACCCTAAGTCCAGA
>NW_025365997.1:0-2088 GCF_016433145.1 Gracilinanus agilis | reverse complement strand
AGAGGAAGGGAAGAAGACAAAGAAGAAGGAGAGATAGGAAGAGAGGAAGGGAAGGAGGAAGGAAGGAATAAAGGGAGGAAGAGGGGAGGGAGGAAGGGAGAAAGGAAAGGCAGAAGTGAGGGAGATCTGGAGAGAAGTAGAGAGGAAGGGAGGGAGGAAGGAAAGAAGGAAGGAAAGAGGAGAGAAAGAGAAGGAAATAAGGAAGAAAGGAGAAGAAAAGAGTGAAATCAAGAGAGAAAGAGGGAAGGGAAGAAGAAAGGAAGAAAAGGAAGGAAGAGAAGGAAAAAAGAAAGGAAAGGAAAGAAAGAAGGAAGGAATGAAGGAAGGAATTTAGACTGATTCCTAGAGGATGTTTTTCTTTCTTAGTGTACCCTACCCAAATTTATGCTTTGCAGCAAAAATTTCAAAGGCCCATGATTATCTCCCAAACTGAATAAGAGATAAGTATATGATTTTCATAACAGACTAATTATATTATTTTTCGTTTCATTAAAGCGGGCTTCCCACAGGCAACTCGGTTTTGCAACATAACCATTTATGGTGATATAATCTTAGGAAATGTTTCAAACGTGAACTGTAACCAGAACCTGGAGACACTGTCGGCTCAGGTATGTATTACACCATGTCTGATAGATACCTTGGAGGGGCTACCTCAGGCTCACAATGAGGACAGGTAAAATTAAGCCAGAAAAGGACTTAAAGGAATGAATATTTTTTTCTTTTTTCATGAGGATTTAATGGAGACCCACTTCAGTGCTGTAAGACTATGCATCTTCTACAATAATTAACCTTTATCAAAGGTAAAAATAATGTGATAATGAATATCTAAAAATGATAGAAGGTATCTTCTAGCTGGGTAGCTCTGTGGATTGAGAGCTAGGCCTAGAGACGGGAGGTCCTAGGATCAAATCTGGCCTCAGACACTTCCCAGCTGTGTGACTGTGGGCAAGTCACTTGACTCCCACCCTTACCACTCTTCCATCTATGGGCCAATACACAGAAGTTAAGGGTTTTAAAAAAAAAACAACAACAAACAATAAAAATTATAGAAACCAGAGAGTTTAAAACCAGAGAGCTGGTAGGAACTTTTGGAGGCGACCTAATCTAGCCTACCATTTCCATCATGTATATCTATAAGGGTTAAGCCTGACTTTGGCTTATATCCTGTTCAGATTCGATGCTAGGACAAAATGACGCACTAGAAGGCAGACAGGAAACCTGCATTTATTAAGTGTTTACTAAGGCTTGTTTTGAAATTTTTTTAACATTTATTAATAATCATTTTTAACATGGTTACATGATTCATGCTCCTACTTTCCCCTTCACCCCCGGCACTCCCCCCACCCATGGCCGACGCACATTTCCACTGGTTTTGTCATGTGGCCTTGATCAAGACCTATTTCCAAATTGTTGGTGGTTGCATTGGTGTGGTAGTTTTGGGTCCACACCCTCAATCATGTCCACCCCGACCCATGCGTTCAAACAGTTGCTTTTCTTATATGTTTCCTCTCCTGCAGTCCTTCCTCTGAATGTGGGCAGCATCTTTACCATAAATCCCTCAGAATTGTCCTGGGTCATTGTATTGCTGCTGGTACAGAGGTCCATTACATTCGATTTTACCACAGTATGTCAGTCTCTGTGTACAATGTTCTTCTGGCTCTGTTCCTTTCACTCTGCATCAGTTCCTGGAGGTCTCTCCAGTTCGCCTGGAACTTCTCCAGTTTGTTATTCCTTTTAGCACAAGAGTATTCCATCACCCGCATATACCACAGTTTGTTCAGCCATTCCCCAATTGAAGGACATACCCTCCTTTTCCAGTTGGTTGCCACCACAAAAAGCGCAGCTATAAATATTTTCATACAAGTCTGTTTATCTATGATCTCTTTGGGGTACAAACCCAGCAATGGTATGGCTGGATCAAAGGGAAGGCATTCTTTTATAGCCCTTTGAGCATGATTCCAAATTGCCAGTCAGAATGGCTGGATCAGTTCACAACTCCACCAGCAATGCATTAATGTCTCAATTTGGCCACATCCCCTCCAGCATTCATTACTCTCCCCTTCTTTCATTTTAGCCAATCTGCTAGGT
>NW_025365996.1:0-1464 GCF_016433145.1 Gracilinanus agilis | reverse complement strand
ACAAACAAGCATCCGGACCCTCCTCAAATAAGGAAAACTCCTCACAAACTATGGAAGAGTTCAAAACTGAGATTTTGAGGAAAATGGAAGAGATCTGGCAAGAAAATAACAGTTTAAAAGGTAGAATCTTGCAACTGGAAAGTGAGGCTCAGAAACCAAATGAACTGATAAGCAAATTGAACACCAGAAATGACCAGATTGAAAAGGAATACCAGAAGATTATGGCCGAAAACCAGAAGATTAGGGCCGAAAATCAATCCTTAAAGGCTAGAATTGAGCAACTGGAAGCTAATGATCTCTCAAGACAACAAGAACAAATAAAACAAAGTCAAAAGACTGAAAAAATAGAAGGAAACATGAAATATCTCAATGAGAGAGTGACAGACCAAGAAAACAGGTCTAGAAGAGACAATTTGAGAATAATTGGCCTTCCAGAAAAACCAGAAATTAATAAAAACCTGGACTCCGTACTAAAAGAAATTATTCAGCAAAATTGCCCTGAAGTCCTACAACAAGAGGACAATATAGACATCGAAAGGATTCATAGAACACCCACCACATTCGACCCAGAGAAGAAATCGGTTAGAAATATTATTGCCAAATTATAAAAGCTTTCAATCAAAAGAAAAAATCTTACAAGAAGCCAGAAAGAGACAATTCAAATATCAAGGAGCACCAATCAGGATCACACAGGATCTGGCAGCCTCCACTCTAAAAGACCATAAGGCTTGGAATACGATATTCAGAAAGGCAAGAGAGCTGGGCCTGCAACCACGGATCAACTACCCATCAAAATTGACTATATATTTCCAAGGGAAAGTATGGGCATTCAACAAAATTGAAGAATTCCAGGTATTTGCACAGAAAAGACCAGGGCTAAATGGAAAGTTTGATATGGAACCACAAAAATCGAGAGAAACCTGAAAAGGTAAATAAGATACAGAGGGAAAAGAAAGAAAACTTATAATTTTTAAATTTTCCTTTTTAAGGGCCTCAGTGAGATCTAATTATCTGTATTCCTATGTAGAGAAATGTTATGTATAATTCTCTGTAGTGAACTCTATTCACTATTATAATATTCACTATTATAGTAATCAGAAGAATAATTCACAGGGTGAGGGTGGAACACTAAATAATCTAAGATGGCGTGGGGGATGGGAAAGAGGGGGTAAATAGCAGGGAACACCAAGAGAAACTTGAGTGAATAAGAAAATAGAATATTCTATTACACACAAAGAGGGCATAGGAGGGAGAAGGGACAAATACTATTATAAGAAGGAGAGGAAGAGAGCATTAAGAGGTAATAATCAAACCTTACTCGTAGTGTAATCAACCTGGAGAGGGAAGAGTAGCTTTATTATCCATTGGGATAAAAAACTCTATCTAACCCTACTGAGAAAGTCAGAAGGGATAAACCAAGGGGAGCAGGGGAGTGGGAAGGTCAAAAAAGGGAGGGGAGAAGGG
>NW_025365995.1:0-5996 GCF_016433145.1 Gracilinanus agilis | reverse complement strand
CTAAGGTGTTCAAATGCCTCCAAGGTGTCACCTCTGAGAGTGCCCTGGTCAGCCCAACATATTTCCTTTTTAAAATAATTCTTTTTGGGGCTACATTACCATACCCGGTTAAGTTCCTCTCTTCCTTCCTCCATGCACTGGAAGAGGCATCATTTGACAAAAAGATATGTGTAGCTATACAATTAGTCTTTATCATTTCTTTCTCTGGAGGTGGACATACACAAGACATCCTTCAAACAAGATTGCTGTTGCTGTATACAACATTTTCTTGTTTCTGCTCTCATAATTTCAGGCTTTTCCAAAATTAGCCTGCTCCTCATTTCTTAGTATTCCATCATAATCATATACCACAAGTTATTCAGCCATTTTCTATTTCATGGGCATCCCTTCAATTTCTAGTTCTTTTCCACCACAAAGAGAGCTGTTATTACTATTTTAAAATACATGAGTTATTTGCCTTTTTCTTTGATCAGTTTAGGAAACAAACCTAATAGTGACATTTCTGTGTCCAAAGGTATACACAGTTTGATAACACTTTGAGCATAAATCTAGATTGCTCTCCAATATGGCTGGATTTATTCACCATTTTCATCATTGTTGTTCCTTTCCAGTTATGTCTGACTCTTGGTGATCCCATTTAGGATTTTCTTGGCAAAAATATTGGAGAGCTGTTTTTTTTTTTTTTATTCCATTGTGAGTCCTATAAGTAGTTTGATCTGTAACCTGAAATATAATATGAGTATATGAAAAAAACCTTTATAGATTTAGCTTGTAAATAAATTATCCATGGAGGGAATAAGTCTCCCCCAAATCAAGAGGAGAAATCAAGGGGATTAGGATAGCAAGTGGTTGTCTTAATCATACTGACTCCACAGCTGTTGTCTTAGTAGATAGATCTCTAACCTGGAGTCAGGAAATTCTGAGTTCCAATCTAATTTCAGACACTTAACCAGCTATGTGACACTGAGCAAGTCACTTAATGTCTGTTTACCTCAGTTTCCTCAACTGTAAAATGTGGATAACAACAGCACCTACCTCCCTGGGTTGTTTTAAGGATCTACTGAGATTACATATGTAAAATAGATTGTATCTATTCAAGCACTAATCAGTGCTTTTCTCCTTTTCTTCCTATATTATCTCCAATCTCCTGTTCATCTCCAAATTACTCTAACATTATGGTAAATGAGCTGGTCTAATAAAACTCCCTTTGATAGCCTAGAGCAGTGATGGCAAACCTTTTACAGACCAAGTGCCCAAACTGCAACCCTCATGCTGCATGTGTGCCCTGCCTCCTTACCCCAGACAGAGGAGGGAGGAAATGCTCCCATTGGGCTGCTGAGCAGAGGGTTAGGTGATGTGAAAAATGTCTTCAGGGGTGCGTGAAGATGGGGAAGGGAGCAGTCCCTTCAGCCACATGTGTCATAGGTTTGCCAATAGAGGTCTAGAGTCTATGTCAATCAGAATAGTAGGGATTTTCATAAACTTGACATCATTCTTGCTCAAATACCAGCTCAGATTCCAGTGTCTCAGCTCTGAGAGGACTCCTCTGGTCAGTCCAGTACATATCCTTTAAAAAACTTAATTTTTTATATGTCATATTAAAATTGCTAGTCACTTCCCTCCCTCCCATTGTTCTTCCCCATACTTGAGAAGTATCATGTGACCAAAAGAAATATGTGATATAAGTAACATTACATATTGCTCATTTCTATTTATCAGTTCTCTCTGGAGGTAGACATATACAAATCATTTTTTCAAACATATATGCTTCTTTCATTTCTTCCCGAACATCTTAGAAATAAAACTAATAATGGTATTTCTAGGTCTAAGGTTATACACAGTTTTATAGTTCTTTGGGCATAATTCTAGATTGTTTTTCAGAATGGTTGGATCAGCTCACAGCTGTTGTTGTTGTTCAATTGTACCTGATTCTTCATGGCCCCATTGGGGTTTTCTCGGTAAAGACACTGGAGTTATTTGACAGTTCTTTCCCCAGCTCATTTTACAGATGAGGAAACTGAGGCAAACAGGGTTAAGTGACTTGCCCAGTGTGACACACAGCTGGTAAATATGAGGCTGGGTTTGAACTCAAGTGTTCCTTACTAGAGACCCAATGCTCTATCCATTACATCACCACAAACATTTTCTCCTACAATATATACACGATTTCATCAGGTACTAAATAGCTGGCCCACTGCAAAATGGTTAGTTTTGTAGAGTTCCAGGTATAAACAAATCATGAAAGTATTAAAGATGCATTCAATAGCTGACTCTTATGAGCAATATGATCATGTACCAGACTTACAGATATATTCCTAATATTTCACATAATTGATTTCTGGATCCTTGAATTGAATTGGGACTCAAAGTCCAAAGGCCAAGTGAACCTCTGGGCTAGGCATTGGCCACTACATTGTCTTAGGCTCCATCTCTTTCATTTGGTTGTTGTTTGCCAAGGGCTGCTAAATTCTCTACCAAGTCACATGTTTGATTAACTATCACCATTCTCCTTTCCTCAAAATTTCAATAAAAATGTTGTCACCTGTAGTTAGCTCACTCTCATATTATCAGAGGAGCAACTGACAGGCTGAAAGCTATTCTGATGAATCTTGAGTCTCTGTGTCTCTTTTTCCCTCTCTATGTCCTCCCTTCCTTAATCTTTAAGCCCTTCCACCCACATTCCCTCCGTCCCCAGCTTCCCTTTCAGGTGGTCAACCCACGCAAGAATATTTTGTAACTGCTGATCAGCTGCAAATTGGCGCCCCCCCGGTGGGACATCAAACACTCAGAAGGACTATCTCGGAGCAGGGTTGGGGACGAACTAAGGGACTTAAGCTAGCAATCGCCGTGAAGAGCCAGTTCATATTGGAATGAGTCAAAAGCTTTCTTCTCATACTTGTTATATCACTTGTTAAAATCCTTAGTGCAGAGGCAAGGGACTAGGGTGTCAGATGCTAAGCTACAGGCATTAATGAAAGTGATATTAAAAGGTTATCCCGACTATCCTAAACAAAGGGTGCTCACTATTCAAGACTGGGACCTAGTAGGGCATACTCTAGAACAAGGTCAGAAAAAGGGACAGAGTCTCCTCAACATTTGGCACACGTGGAATCCCGTCAGGTTGGCATGAACATCAGCATCCATCCAGAGTTCTATATTTCAGCCTGTTTAATTTTTTAAAAAATTTAATTCAATTTAATTCATTAATTTTATTTTTAAATTTTAATTCAGCTTTATTACATTTTCCTACTAATCTGAATACCTCTTACCTCACTTCACCTATCTCCTGGCTAGTTCTCTACTCCACAGCCTTCAGAACATTAAGTTGGTTCTCAGTTTGCCCCTCCCCCACTCCTACTTCAGTGGACTCTTCTCTCTCTACCGTAACATCTCGGACCCTTTCCTGCTACAGCTAACTCCATTATCCCCTCACACGCAGCTGCTGACGCAGTGCCTGCCTCTACCCCTCCTCTGACTGTGGTCATGGCATCTGCAGCCCCAGTCCGCTTGCACCTCCCACTCCCCCACTTCACCCAGTCTCCCCTAACTCAGCTCATTCCTCTTCCGTTCAAGTTCCTCCTCCCCGCTCATCTCATTCCCATCCTCCGCCCAAAGCTCCTATAAGATTAAACATTAATATCCAAATACTCCAGGCATTATATTTAATAAGATGTATGAATAATAACTAAGGTAAAAAGACGGAGTAAAAGCCAGCTTTCCCAGTCCCGCACCAGGAAAAAACCAATGTAACCGGGGAAGGTGGGGATGAAGGAGGAGAGGATTCTGGGAGATGAAAAAGAATTCTGGGAGATGGAGTCCGAAGGTTCAAGATTTTCTAACTACAGACTCCCGAGACAATTACAGTCAGGCAAGCTATAGCGAGTGCACCTCCAGCGGACAGGGAAGAAATCTTAGCCTTCCCAGTAATGTTGAGAGAAAATCCTGAAAACTCCAATGAATGATTGGCACAACATAAAACTTTTGAATTTAAGACCGTTAGGCACTCAGGGATAGCGCGGTCCGTCCGGAAGGGCAATGGCGCTGGTTAGGATTATCAGGCAGCAGCTGCTCATGCCTGCTGGTTAGGAATATCAGGCAGCAGCTGCTCACGCCTGCCGATAGATACACCTGGGCTGAATCTGCGCTCAGTGGAGGCGACTATTTAAAATGGAAATTAAAATGTCCGGTTCATGCAAGGAACAGGCCAGAGCTAACAGGAGAGCTAAACTGGCATTTCCTGTGATGAATTGGTCAGGGCAGGCGCATTTGAAATCCCTGAGAGGCAGTTATTCCATACGGAGCAGGTCTGTAGTCCGATTGCGCCAGCAGCGGCAGTCGTGACCTGAGAAAGGTAATGTGGCAACTTCCTACCCAGAAATGAGGCAAAGGCCTGGGAGAATTTTGCAGATTTCATAGACGTCATGGAGCGCTATCAAACGCCAAGTTCCTCACTAAGGAGCTGCAGGCATTCTTCTCCGGGATCTCGCTTACCAGAATTCTAATGCAGACTCGAGGAAGGCGCGGGCACCCATCGCGGCCGCCGGGTCAGCGTCAGATCTCTTCAGGGCTGGCCCGGACCTAGGCACGTGGCACGTTAGAATATAAGGATCTGCGGGCAGCCCAGGCTAAACTACCCAGAGGTCTTCGCTTCACACCCGTCACGTCGGGGCCCTTTCAGAGATCGGGCCCAAATGACAAGGAAAACTTCCGCCTGGTCCCTGCCCAAAGTGCCATTAAGGGAAACACCGGGCGTCGCCTTGCAGATCTGGAGCGCTGCCGCACCAGGTCAAAAAGGTTCAAAGGCATATTCCAAAAAACGAATTTACAGGCAGGTCTCGTGCCCTGGACAAAAATGAGACAGTTACGAGGCTTTGTCTCCGGAAAAGTTGAAAACAGGACTGAATTTTTCTCCTGCACAGACAGAGAGCAGTTTTTCTATCCAAGCAGCCTCAAATATAGTCATTACGGTTCAAATGGGAATCTGCCACATTCCCTTAAACCTTATCTCCCCTATTCCTCAAGATTCTATAGGTCGGGGCAGCTGGGTAGCTCAGCGGATTGAGAGCCAGGCCTAGAGACGGGAGGTCCTGGGTTCAAATCTGGCCTCAGACACTTCCCAGCTGTGTGACCCTGGGCAAGTCACTTGACCCCCATTGCCTACCCTTACCACTCTTCCACCTATAAGTCAATACACAGTATTGACTCCAAGATGAAAGGTGAGGGTTTAAAAAATAAAGATTCTATAGGTCTATTGTTAGGTAAAAACAATTTACTTTTACTCGGATTAGAAGTTTTTCCTTAAGTCATTATCAGCAGCTCAAAGGAAAAGTCAATAATATTAACAATATTATTAACAATTATTGATAACATTAATAATTATTAGTAATCATTAATAACAATAATAATATTGTTAGAGCAATCTCCTCCTTTACCATCACAAAAGGAATGGGAATTGCTACTTCGCTTCTACTGTCCAGCCCTTCTAGAGTTAAAGAAGGCAGTAATGAAAAAGAGCATTTAAAATCAAACTTGACAAATTTATATTGGATACAGCAAATTAATAAGAAAAGATTGATTATGTTCTTTTATGTAAAAAGTAAGAAATTTTAATATTTTTCATAAGCCACGGTCTCTTTGGGGAAGAAATATTTTATCTGAAATAAGAATTTTTAGCACCTTTAATTAGATCTCACACTAAATTCACTGATCAATTCCCATGGCTTATTTCTAACCCTGTCTGGGTAAATCTGTGGCCCTTTAAAGAGAAAGATACTCCAGCAAATTGATAAATTAATCCTGTCACAAGGAAGGTGTAACACTTTCACCTTGTATCAAAAATCTGTACTACAAGTACTGGACTCAGTAAGGAAAAAATTTAAAACTGCGTACAATTGTCTGCCTGAAAAACCTAAATTGGCCAATGCTTCAGAGGAAATTGATCCAACTTTTAAATATTTTTATTTTTAATATAGACGAAATATATATTATTTTTAATA
>NW_025365994.1:0-2738 GCF_016433145.1 Gracilinanus agilis | reverse complement strand
TATTTGTGTCATAAAAGGAATTTGGTAGGACTCCTTCTTTGCTTATCATATCAAATAATTTGTATAGTATTGGGATTAGTTGCTCTTTGAATGTCTGATAGAATTCACTTGTGAATCCATCAGGCCCTGGTGATTTTTTCTTAGGGAGTTCTTTGATGGCTTGTTCAATTTCTTTTTCTGATATGGGATTATTTAGGTATTCTATTTCTTCTGCTGTTAATCTAGGCAGTTTATATTTTTGTAAATATTCATCCATATCTCCTAAATTGTTATATTTATTGCCAAATAATTGGGTAAAATAGTTTTTAATGATTGCCTTAATTTCCTCTTCATTAGAGGTAAGGTTTCCCTTTTCATCTTTGATACTGTCAATTTGGTTTTCTTCTTTCCTTTTTTTTATTAGATTGACTAGTACTTTGTCTATTTTATCTGTTTTTTCAAAGTACCAGCTTCTAGTCTTATTTATTAATTCAATAGTTCTTTTACTTTCGATTTTATTAATTTCTCCCTTGATTTTTAGTATTTCTAATTTAGTTTTCATCTGGGGATTATTAATTTGCTCGCTTTCTAATTTTTTGAGTTGCATGCCCAATTCATTAATCTCTGCCCTCCTTAATTTGTTAATATATGCACTCAAGAATATAAATTTCCCCCTGAATACTGCCTTGGCCGCATCCCACAGAGTTTGGTAGGATGACTTATCATTGTCATTTTCTTCAATGAAATTATTGATTGTTTCTATGATTCCTTCTTTGACAAATTGGTTTTGGAGAATCATATTGTTTAATTTCCAAGTAGTTTTTGATTTTCCTGTCCAGGTACCCTTACTAATTATTATTTTTATTGCATTATGATCTGAGAAGTTTACATTTATTATTTCTGCTTGTTTGCATTTGTTTGCAATGTTTCTATGCCCTATTACATGGTCAATCTTTGTGAATGTACCATGTGCAGCTGAAAAGAAGGTGTATTCCTTTTTGTCCCTATTTATTTTTCTCCACATATCAATTAAATCTAATTTTTCTAGGACTTCATTTACCTCTCTTACCTCTTTCTTATTTATTTTTCAGTTTGATTTATCTAGATCTGAAAGAGGAATATTTAGATCTCCCACTATTATGGTTTTACTATCTATTTCCTTCTTGAGCTCTGCCAGTTTCTCCTTTATGAATTTGGATGCTATGGCACTTGGTACATATATATTGAGCAGTGTTATTTCCTCATTGTTTATACTGCCTTTAATCAGGATGTAATGACCTTCCCTGTCTTTTTTAATCATATCTATTATTACTTTGGCTTTGTCAGAAATCATAATAGCCACTCCTGCCTTCTTTTTCTCATTTGATGCCCAAAAGATTTTGCTCAAGCCCTTAACCTTAAACTTGTGTATGTCCACCCGTCTTATATGTGTTTCTTGTAGACAACATATGGTAGGATTTTGGTATCTAATCCACTCTGCTATTTGCTTCCGTTTTAAGGGCGAGTTCATCCCATTCACATTCAGAGTTATAATCATCAGTTGTGCATTTGCTGACATTTTCGTTTCCTCCCCTATTCCTACCCCTTTTCCTTAAACTATATCCTTTAAAACCAGTGGTTTGCTATTAAGACCCTATCCCTTATCCCCTCCCTTGACTGACTTCCCTTCTTACCCCTTCCCTTATTTCCCCCCCCTTTTTGTTTTTAACGGGCTTATGAATTCCCTCCCCCTTCTTCTCCCCTCCCTTTTTTTTGACCTCCCCACTCCCCTGTTTCCCTTGATTTATCCCCTCTGACTATCTAAGAAGGGTTAGATAAGAGTTTTATGTCCCAATGGATAGTATAGCTACTCTTCCATCTCCGGGTTGATTACACTGAGAGTAAGGTTTGATTATTACCTCTTAATACTCTCTTCCTCTCCTACTTATAATAGTATTTGTCCCCTCTCCTTCCCATACCCTCTTTGTGTGTAATAGAATATCCTATTTTTCTTATTCAGTCAAGTTTCACTTGGTGTCCCCTGCTATTAACCCCCTCTTTCCCATCCCCCATGTCATCTTAGATTATTTAGTGTTCCACCCACACCCTGTGAATTATTCTTCTGATTACTATAATAGTGGATACTATAATAGTGAATAGAGTTCACCACAGAGAATTATACATAACATTTCTCTACATAGGAATACATATAATTAGATGTTACTGAGGCCCTTAGAAAGGCAAATTTAAAAATTATAAGTTTTCTTTCTTTACCCTCTGTTTCTTATTTACCTTTTCATGTTTCTCTCGATTTTTGTGGTTGGATATCAAACTTTCCATTTAGCCCTGGTCTTTTCTGTGCAAATACTAGGAATTCTTCAATTTTGTTGAATGCCCATACTTTCCCCTGGAAATATATAGTCAATTTTGATAGGTAGTTGATCCGTGGTTGCAGGCCCAGCTCTCTTGCCTTTCTGAATATTGTATTCCAAGCCTTATGGTCTTTTAGCGTGGAGGATGCCAGATCCTGTGTGATCCTGATTGGTGTTCCTTGATATTTGAATTGTCTCCTTCTGGCTTCTTGTAAGATTTTTTCTTTTGCTTGAAAGCTTTTGAATTTGGCAATAATATTTCTAACTGTTTTCTTCTCTGGATCTACTGTAGTGGGTGTTCTATGAATCCTTTCAATGTCTATATTGCCCTCTTGTTGTAGGACTTCAGGGCAATTTTGCTGAATAATTTCTTTTAGTATGGAGTCCAGGTTTCTATTAATTTCTGGA
>NW_025365993.1:0-4327 GCF_016433145.1 Gracilinanus agilis | reverse complement strand
TATATATATATATATATATATATTGTTTTCTTGACTCTACTTAATTCATTCTGCATTAACACATGAAGATTTTTCCATGCTTCTATTTATCACACTTCCTTTTTTAACTCTCACTTTCTATTTTAGAATTGATACTAAGTATTGGTTCTAAGGAAGAAGGGTAAGTACTAGGCAATTGGGGTTAAATGGTTCACCCAGGGTCACGCAGCTAGCAAGTATCTGAGAGCATATTTTGTAGGAATTAAATTAATGTGCAATACTTTAAGAATTACTTTTATAAAGTTATTATCTGACAAAATAGAACTATGTGACTAAGTTTTCTACCTGCTCAAAAATTCCCCGCTCCACCAAAGCTGCCTACAGGAAGGAAAAGAGGCAGAGAGAGGGATCTCCACCCAATTTATCCTGTTTATGTCAGCAGGTAATGACAGAAAGTGAGTGGGGTTCTGGGAATCGTAGTTTTGCTGGGGATTATAGTTTTTTAGGATAACATTTGTTATATTCAAACTCTGAGGATTGTTAGTCTCACCTTGATTGACAAGGGAGACAGTTGGAGACATCAGAACATTCCTGGATGCAGTAAGGACAGGAGCAAAGGCAATTAGCCTGAGGATATAAATACCCCTAACAGTCATCTGGGAGGGGTCTTTGGTCTTTGAGCTTGGAGCAGTGATCTGTGGGTCTCTGACCATGGGTGATTGGTTCTCTCTGAACCTCCCTAGATCTTTAGGCATCTGAATCATTATAGCTATTTAGATCTCTGGACCTTGGGTGGGAATTGGGAGGAGTAAGGTATAAGAAGAAGAGGGTGCATTTCCTTAAGGGTGGTTACTTCCTGAAGGCTGTGCAAGGCTGTCATATCGCAAACTGATAACAAGGAAGCTGAGAGAAATCATCATATTTGTACCAACTGAGCAGATTGCCCTCTTTGGTTTGGCAGTGGCCAAGCTGAACCAGAGGAGGGTAAACACTAGCTCCAGCTTTACTGAAACAACAGCCTACAGTCCTGAGAGATTATTGATCATAGCTATTAGTGACAGGGTCTCCTCTCCCCAATTTGTTCCTGATTACTCCTTTCCCTATTTAAGATCAATAGATAAAGTTTCTTTAAGTACCTTCCTGAGTGGTCATTATGTCATGACCCTTGGGAAAGGAGCAACAAAGTCATATGAAATGTGATCCAAGGCTAATTAGAGCCCAATATTATTAATTAATTAACCCCAGGTGGGACTTGAAAGGGTTACCCATCCACCAGACCACAAAGGTCCTGCCTGGGCACTGTTATATAGAAAGAGGAATTATATCATCTAGCAAAGGTGACTGAATTGGTGTTCCCCAGGCACCAGCTACCTAGGGGAATACAAGGTACAGCTTCCCAAACCAATATCCCCTAGAAGCATAGTAGCATTCAAGAGTCTTATTTCTATATAACACATTCTAATTACACAATTTGAACCCTGGACCTCCTGTCCCTAGTCCTGGCCTTCTATCCACTGACTCACCTACCTGTTTCCTACACTCATTATTTCTTATACCTCAATAATATTTGATCATATTTATGTACCACAATTTGTTTAGACATTCCCTTATCTATGATGGTCTACTTTGTTTCCAAATTCTTGGCTATCACACACACAACACACATAATAAAATATATTTTGTTGAATTTAGGGGTTTTCTTCTTATCACTGGCTTCTTTTATTTAACATTGTACTAGAAACACTAGCAGTAGCAATTAGAGAAGAAAAAGAAATTGAAGGTATCAAAATAGGCAATGAGGAGACTAAGCTATCACTCTTTGCAGATGATATAATGGTCTACTTAAAAAATCCTAGAGAATCAACTAAGAGGCTTGTAGAAATAATCAACAACTTTAGTAAAGTTGCAGGATACAAAATAAATGCACATAAATCATCAGCATTTCTATATATTTCATATAGTTTCTAATAATATGCCTTTCTTCTCTTGATAATTGTTCATATTCTTTGACCATTTATAATTTAAGGAATAACTTCTGGTGTGTATATTGTATATGTGTGTGTATACATATATACTCATGTATATGTGTATTGTAATGAATTAAATTTTATGGTTGGACTTTATAATAATTTAGCGATAATACTGTGATCACCAATTTTAAAATTAATACAGCCCAAGTTAAAATGACTTTCAGTAGTTTTATTTACAAAAAAAGGTGGAGAGTGAAAGTAGAGAAATGTGAAAGAGGGTAGAATAAGAAGTCTAGCTTATCACCCTAAATTTGCTCCATCCCTGGCTCAACCTAAACAGGGCTCATGAACTCTTCAGCCAGAGAACTTGGTGGTGAATTAAGCAAGTGTTCAATCCATGTGGCCTCCTCCAAGAAGGGGAGGCCTCCCTAGAACTAATCTCTCCAGAAGCCAGAAAAGGAAGGTCAGCTTTTCGCTCATCAGGCCAAAGTCCAAAGGGAGGAGATCCAGGAACTGTCTTACCAGAAGCAGTCCAAGAGCCAGAGTCCCAGGTCCAAGTGAAGCCAAAGAATGATGTTCCAAGGCAAAGTCCCAAAGGAGAAGATCCTCCAACCTGAAAATTCAGGACGAAGACCTTCTTGCACAAGAAGTTCATCTTTTATAGTCCTTTTTTTTACATCACTTCCTGTCCCTTCCTCCACTTCACAGGGACCAATTGCAGTCTTTAAATTTGCTTAGCAGTGCCCAGGGGGGCAGTGTTCGTAGGTTCCACCTTTCTTCCTATGAGAGTGTAAACTCTTATCAAAGGATTCACAAGTTTCTGACTGATTGAGTTGAAAGGGTGGAGCTCTCTAAGTGGCTTTCAAATTCCCCTACCTAGTGCCAAGTAGGAGTGTTCAAGCTTTGGTTGATTAATTTAAAAATAGGCAAGGGGGAAGAGTAAATTCCATCTTCACAGTATATGTGCATGTATGCATATCTATGTGTATATACACACATGTATTATATATAGTATATATGTATATGACCAAAAACATATATAAAGCCTGTGTATATTGTGAAGATGGGATTAACTCTCCCCTACCCATTTCTAGATTTAATCACCAGAAGTGTATATACCCCACTTATCCTTAAGTGGGGGAGGTCTGTGACCCACATGTGCGATAGTGGGTGACAAATCAGAATTGACTGTCCCTGGGCAGTCCTAAGCAAAACTATAGCTATAATTGGTCCATGTAAAAGTGGAAGGAAGGCACAGGTAGTAACAAAAGAAATGGTCTTTAAAAGTGGCAAGAACTTCCTGTGACAAGGGTCTTTTGCCTTCAACTTGATCTTGAAGGAGCTCTGGCTAGGGATCTTAGATTGCTCTTGAATTTTCCTTTAGAACTACCACATGGGTGAATAAAAAAGGCTGACTCCTTTCTCTGGCTTGTTCTGGAAGTACTAGCCTCTGGAGAGGCCCCTCTTCTTAGAGGAGGTCTCATGGCTAAAACCCTTGTTTAATTTACCTCTGCATCCCCTTTGCTGGGGCCTCTTAAGCCTGCTTGGTTCAGACAGGGCAGGAATAAATATCTACTCTCTCTGATTTTCTTACTTTCACTCTTTCTCCTTTTGTAAATAAACTACCATAAAAAGTCATTTGGAATTGAGTCATAATTCCTAGCAACCACACTCTTATAAATTTAGTACAACCCTTGTATTTTTACCCCTTACATCATATGTATGCATATATATGTGTATATGTTTGTGTGTGTACATATTCACACCTATTAACAACAAACCCTTATCAGAAAAATGTAAAGTTTTTCCCCCTCCCACTTAACTTCTTCCCTGATTATCCTAGGTATATTAATTTTGTTTTTGCAGAAACTTTTCAGATTCATTTAATCAAAATTATCTTTTATCTCTAATTGCCTCTATCTCTTGTTTGATTAAGAATGAGAAGAGAGATCTTCATAAGTGTGAAAGTTATGCGATCTGCTCCTCTTTTTATATGACATTATCTTTAATATTAAGTTTACATATCTACTTAGAGCATTATTTATTTCTTAATGATGGTATAAGGCATTGGTCTAAGTCTAACTTCTGCCACATTACTTTCTAGTTTTTCTAGCAATTTTTATTACATAGGAAGTTTTTTTCTTGAGTAATTTATGTTTCTATATTTGTCTCATAAGAGGAATCAGGTCATTATTTTCTTCTCAGTTTTTGAGAATAATTTATATTGAATTGGTATTAGTAATCCTTTAAAAGTTTAATGGAATTCTGTGAATTCCTCAGGACCAGGAATTTCTTTTCTCTGGAATTTTCTTTAAAGATAGTTCTATTTCTTTTCTTCCTTCCTTCCTTCCTTCCTTCCTTCCTTCCTTCCTTCCTTC
>NW_025365992.1:0-12232 GCF_016433145.1 Gracilinanus agilis | reverse complement strand
AGAATCAACTAAGAGGCTGGTAGAAATAATCAACAACTTTAGCAAAGTGGCAGGATACAAAATAAATGCACATAAATCATCAGCATTTCCATACATTTCCAACACATTAGAACAGCAAGAGGTAGAAAGAGAAACACCATTTAAAATCACCCTAGACAATATAAAATACTTGGGAATCAATCTTACAAAACAAACACACCTATTATACAAAAACAACTACAAAACACTTTCCAAACAAATAAAACTGGACCTCAACAATTGGAAAGCCATTAACTGTTCATGGGTAGGACAAGCTAACATAATAAAAATGAACATCCTACCCAAATTAATTTACCTCTTTAGTGCCATACCTATCAAATTACCAAAAAACTTCTTTACTGAATTAGGAAAAACTATAAGAAATTTCATTTGGAATAACAAAAGATCAAGAATATCAAAGGAAATAATGGAAAAAAATGTGAAGGAAGGGAGCCTAGCAGTACCAGATATCAAACTATACTATAAAGCAGCAGTCATTAAATCAATATGGTACTGGCTAAGAGATAGAAGGGAGGATCAGTGGAATAGACTTGGGGTTAATGATGTCAGCAAGACAGTGTATGATAAACCCAAAGAGCCCAACTTTTGGGACATGAATCCACTATTTGACAAAAACTGTTGGGAAATTTGGAAAACAATATGGGAGAGATTAGGTTAGATGAACATCTCACACCCTACACCAAGATAAATTCAGAATGGGTTAATGACTTGAATATAAAGAGGGAAACTATAAATAAGTTAAGTAAACATAGAATGGTATACTTGTCAGATCTCTGGGAAAGGAAAGATTTTAAAACCAAGCAAGAGTTAGAGAAAATTACAAAATGTAAATTTAATGGTTTTTATTATATTAAGCTAAAAAGCTTTTGTACAAACAAAAACAATGTAGTCAAAATCAGAAGGGAAACAACAAATTGGGAAAAAATCTTTATAACGAAAAACTCTGACAGGGGTCTAATCACTCAAATATACAAAGAGTTAAAGCAAATGTATAAAAAATCAAGCCATTCCCCAATTGATAAATGGGCAAGAGACATGAATAGGCAATTTTCAGGTAAAGAAATCAAAAGTATCAAAAAGCACATGAGAAAGTGTTCTAAATCTCTAATAATTAGAGAAATGCAAATCAAAACAACTCTGAGGTATTACCTCACACCTAGCAGATTGGCTAAAATGAAAGAAGGGGAGAGTAATGAATGTTGGAGGGGATGTGGCAAAATTGGGACATTGATGCATTGCTGGTGGAGTTGTGAACTGATCCAGCCATTCTGGCTGGCAATTTGGAACTATGCCCAAAGGGCTATAAAAGACTGCCTGCCCTTTGATCCAGCCATACCATTGTTGGGTTTGTACCCCAAAGAGATCATAGATAAACAGACTTGTATGAAAATATTTATAGCTGCGCTTTTTGTAGTGGCAAAAAACTGGAAAATGAGGGGATGTCCTTCAATTGGGGAATGGCTGAACAAATTGTGGTATATGCGGGTGATGGAATACTATTGTGCTAAAAGGAATAATAAACTGGAGGAATTCCATGCAAATTGGAGAGACCTCTGGGAACAGATGCAGAGCGAAAGGAGCAGAGCCAGAAGAACATTGTACACAGAGACTGATATACTGTGGTAAAATCAAATGTAATGGGCTCCTGTACCAGCAGCACTGCAATGACACAGGACAGCTCTGAGGGATTTATGGTAAAGATGCTACCCACATTCAGAGGAAGGACTGCAGGAGAGGAAACATATAAGATAAACAATTGCTTGAATGCATGGGCTGAGGCGGACATGAATGGGAAATAGACCCTGAACAAGGACACATGTTACAACCAGTGGAAATGTGCGTTGGCCATGGGTGGGGGGAGAGCGGGGGGTGAAGGGGAAAATAGGGGCATAAAGTATGTAAACAGATTAAAAACGAATATTAATAAATGTCTAATAAAAAAAATAAAAAATAAAAGGAATTTGGTAGGACTCCTTCTTTGCTTATTATATCAAATAATTTGTATAGTATTGGGATTAATTGTTCTTTGAATGTTTGATAGAATTCACTTGTGAATCCATCAGGACCTGGCAGTTTTTTCTTAGGGAGTTCTTTGATGGCCTGTTCAATTTCTTTTTCTGATATTGGATTATTTTAGTATTCTATTTCTTCTCCTGTTAATCTAGGCAATTTATATTTTTGTAAATATTCATCCATATCACCTAGATTGCTATATTCATTGCCATATAATTGGGCAAAATAGTTTTTAATGATTGCCTTAATTTCCTCTTCATTAGAGGTGAGGTTTCCCTTTTCATCTTTGATACTGTTAATTTGGTTTTCTTCTTTCCTTTTTTTATTAGATTGACCAGTACTTTGTCTATTTTATCTGTTTTTTCAAAATATCAGCTTCTAGTTTATTTATTAATTCAATAGTTCTTTTACTTTCAATTTTATTAATTTCTCCTTTGATTTTTAGTATTTCTAATTTAGTTTTCATCTGAGGATTTTTAATTTGCTTATTTTCTAGTTTTTAAAGTTGCATGCCCAATTCATTAACCTCTGCCCTCCCTAATTTGTTAATATATGCACTCAGTGATATAAATTTTCCCCTTAGAACTTCTTTGGCTACATCCCATAGGTTTGGGTAAGATGCCTCATCATTGTCATTGTCTTCAATGAAATTATTAATTGTTTCTATGATCTGTTCTTTAATTAATTGATTTTGGAGAATCATATTATTTAATTTCCAATTAGTTTTTGGTTTGCCTCTCCATGTATTCTTAATAATAACTATTTTTATTGCATTATGATCTGAGGTTACATTTATTATTTCTGCTTTTTTGCATTTGTTTGCCATGTTTCTATGCCCTATTACATCTTTGTGAATGTTCCATGTGCTGCTGAAAAGAAGGTTTATTCCTTTTTGTCCCTATTTATTTTTCTCCATATATCTATTAACTGTAATTTTCCTAGGGTTTCATTCACTTCTCTTATCTCTTTCTTATTTATTTTTTGGTTTGATTTATCTAGATCTGATAGGGGAAAGTTGAAGTCCCCCATTGGTATGGTTTTGCTATCTATTTCATCCTTGAGCTCCACTAGCTTCTCCTTTAGAAATTTGGAAGCTATACTGTTTGGTGCATACATATTGAGGACTGATATTTCTTCATTGTTTATACTGCCTTTTATTAGGATGTAGTTACCTTCCCTATCTCTTTTAACCATATCTATTTTTACTTTGGCTCTGTCAGAGATCACGATAGCAACCCCTGCCTTCTTTTACTCATTTGAAGCCCAATAGATTTTGCCCCATCCTCTCATTTTCATTCTATGTCTGTCTGTCTCATGTGTGTTTTTTGTAAACATATGGTAGGAGTTTGGTTTCTAATCCACTGTGCTATTTGCTTCCATTTTATGGGGGAGTTCATCCCATTCACATTCAGAGTTATAATTATCAACTGTGCATTCCCAGATATTTTGATTCTCTCTCCTAGTCCTATGCTTTCTTCTTTCACTGTTTCCTTCTATATTAGTGTTTTGTTTTTAATCAGTTCCTATAATCCCCTCCCTTGTTGTACTTCCCTTTCTCCCCCTTCCCTTCTTATTCCCCTCTTATTGTTCTTTAAAGCAACACCACGCTCCCCCCCCCAAGCCCTCTCCCTCCCTAGTACTGCTTCCCTCCCCACCAGTCCGTTTGTTACCCTTCTACTTCTCTATATGGTGTGAATCAATTCTCTGCCACTATGGATCTGATTGTTCTTCTCTCTTTAAGTTGATTTCAATGTACTTAAGTATTGAATATTTCCTCTCTCTAACCTCTTTACCCTTATAGTGTATTGTTATTTTTCCCTATTGGTCCCACGTGCTTCTTTATGGAATATAAATTTATTCCTTTTTGTTTGTTTTCCTATTTTTCTAATTATAACCTTCTTTCTCCCCTAGTTTTGTATATATTTATACTTACATATATACACATATATGAAATGTCAAGCAATATAGATACATTTATACATATATATGAAATGTCAAGCTCCACTTCTCTTGCTTTCCGGAATATTGTGTTCCATGCTTTCTGGTTCTTCAATGTAGATGTAGCCAGATCCTGTGTTATCCTAACTGTGGTTCCCTGATATCTGAATGACTTCTTTTTAGCAGCTTATAATATTTTTTCCTTAGTCTGGTAGTTTTTGAATTTGGCTATAATATTCTTGGAAGTTGTCAGTTGTGGATTAAATGTAGGAAGTGATCTGTGGATTCTTTCAATTTCCACTTTTCCCTCTCATTCAAAAACTTCAGGGCAATTTTCTTTGATAATTTCTTGTAAGATGCTATCTAAACTTTTTTTTTTATCATGATGTTCTGGTAAACCAATAATTTTTAAGTTGTCTCTTCTAGCTCTGTTCTCCAGATCTTTGGTTGAATCAATGAGGTGTTTCATATTCTCCTCAAATTTTTCATTTTTTAAATTTTGTTTAATATATTCTTGCTGCCTTGTGAAGTCATTTGCTTCTAGTTGTTGAGTTCTGTTTTTTAAAGACTGAATTTCATCCCTGGCTTTTTGGACATCCTTCTCCTTCTGGTCTGATTTTCTTTGTAGATCATCTTTTGCCTTCTTTGCTTCATTTTCAAGCTGGCCAATTCTGGCTTTTAATACTTTATTTTCTTGTTCTATTTCATGTATTTCCTTTTTCAAATTGTCTTCAGCCTCTCTTGCCTCTCTTGATTGCTTTTTGAGTTCCTGAAGTTCTTGAGTTAATTGAATTTTGAGATCTTCCAAAGCCTGTGTCCAGTTCGCTGGAACTACTTCCTCTTCTTCTATTTATATTTCATTTGATCTCTTTTCACTTCCTTGAAAGAAGCTGTCAATTGTCATTTCTTTTTTCTTTTTCTCTTGCTTACTAATATTTTTTCCTTCCTTGTTCTGCTAATTTGAGCAGATGTAGCCAATGATCTTTGTTGTGAGGAAGATCACTTAGTATTATTTACATATAGTTTATATGGACCTAGCAGGAAAGGCTGGAGGATTCAACATCTTTGATGAAAGATCTTCCCTCAGCTGGCAATGGAGGTTTGTAGTTACTTTCTCTGCCCTCTGAAGACATCTTGTCTGTCCAATTGTTGGAATTAATCCTGTATTGATTGTATTAGTCTTACTACTTACTCTGCCCTGAGAATAAAACCTTGAGAGGAGGGAAAAACAAACAAAAACAAACAAACAAACAAAAAACCATGGAGGGACAAGAAAGAGCCTTTTCCCTGAACTGAGCTATCCAACAGTAGGGTCCCCCTGTGCTGTCTGTTGTGTTTAATCTGGTTTTCTTTCCTCTTGAAGCCCTGTGTTCTCTATCTCAGTATGAGGAAGCCAAGCTGTCTGTGGTCTGGGGTTTGGCTCTCTCTAAGCTACCATCTTCCAGGTATTTTTGCTGTGTTTCTCTGCTTTTCTCCTCCAGTCACCTCTCTAGTGCCTGTATTTAACTCCCCGAATCTGGTGCCAGCATGGCCCTCTCTCTGGACTGGTGCATCCACCCACCCTGAGATTGCCCAGGCTGCTGGAGACTCTGCACAGCATGTCGGGGAGGCATCCTGGGATTCCCCTTCTACGCCCTCAGACCCGATAGTTCAAGAATTGAAGCCTTTTTCTTGGCGTACCTCTTTAGTTGTGCTGCAGTAGGGTTCCCCCTGCTCTGTCTCATTATTAAATTTGGTCCTCTTTCTTCTTGAAGCACATTGTTTTCTATCTTGGTGTGTAAGGGTGCGGAGGTTTTAAGATTCACTCCATCTAAGCCGCCATCTTCCCGGAAATCTGGAGTTCTTTTCTTAGAAATTCTTTTTATCCTCATCAATAAATAGTTTATTTTTCTATAAGAAGAGTCTCTTTAGTGTCCTTGCACCTGGCCCTGAAGAGAAGTTCGCTTATGAGCTTCACTTCACTGATATAAACTGGAGATACTTTGCAAGCACAGCAATCAGAGTTTCAGAAATCAGTTTATAATTGATAATCAAATTCATTGCCTATAATTAGCTTTACATTTTGCCATTTATAATCAATTCATTTACATTTCTTTTTTATAGTTTCAAGCACAACAAAGAAAGTGTACACATGTGCATGTGTCTATTCATTCCCCTGTAACAAAGAATAACAGTTAAAAACTATATAACAGCATACTATGTCTGACTATGTCTTCCTCACTTTATACTTATATTGCACTAATTTTAAAAATTCCATTCTTTTTATTTTCACTTCTAAATTTTCTCCATCCTCCCTCCCTCTGCCCACATTGAGAAGGCAGCCAATATAAAATCTATTACAAATATAAAGCATGTTTCCCACTTCTTGGCCAAAAAATTAGTGGAATGAAGAAATTTGTTTTACATGACTTTATATTTGTAATAGAATATTATCGCACTATAAAATATGATCCGTATTAAGAATTAAAAGAAACTTGGGAAGAGTGAACAATTGAGACTTCAAAGGACTGAAGCATGTTTGTTCACTGCATTGATTGGAGTTTTGCAATCTTTCAATGTTGTTTTCTTTTATATTGCTGTAATCATTTTATGTCTTCCTGCTTCTGCTTATTTTACTTTACATTAGTTTATAAAACTCTTCCCAAGTTTCTTTCAACTCTTTTTTTTTTCTTTTTCTTTTTTTTTTTTAACCCTTAATTTTTGGTGTATTGTCTTATAGGTGGAAGAGTGGTAAGGGTGGGCAATGGGGGTCAAGTGACTTGCCCAGGGTCACACAGCTGGGAAGTGGCTGAGGCCGGGTTTGAACCTAGGACCTCCTGTCTCTAGGCCTGACTCTCACTCCACTGAGCTACCCAGCTGCCCCTCTTTCAACTCTTAATACGGATCATATCTTATAGTGCGATAATATTTTGTTACATTTATATGCCCCATTCAACCCATTTGTCTTTAAGTTCTTGTTTAATCAGTTTTTTATTCCTGACATGTGCTAGCAAATTAGATCCATAATTTGTTTCTTCTTTTGCAGTTCCATCACTCAGGGGACAATTTTTAATTTTCCCTATGATTATAACATAATAAAAATAAGACTTAACAAAAACTATGGAATTAAATTGGAAAGGAATATCTGAATAGTAAGACTTCCCTTCATTGGAACATCCCAGATGGTGTCTGTAGTTTGTTTTCATGGTTATTATGCAAAATGACAGATGGAGCCAGCCAAATATTTTCAGCATACTAATAAGAGCTAATGCAATGATATATTCTGTACTTAGTAACTATGGTATAGTAATAAAGAAAATTGGTCAATATATAACTTGCTCTTTAAAGATGATCCAGTAGTGTGAAAGCAAGCCTGGGTAACATCTTTAGCTTTTCTGGACTTTACTTAATTCCTTTTGTCAAAATTCAACCATTCTTTGACATTTCATTTCTTCTTTGGCCCTGCGAGTCTCAAGGTGGTTTGAAAGAGGTATGACCTCTTCTTCCCTATTTTAGCTTAAAGGATAAAGCTATTGCTTAAACTGATGAAAAACAAAAGGAGCCCAGTCAAAAGAACAAGGTACATAGTGACCAGAGCAACACAGGGGAAGGCAACCATAAAAGTCATAAGACCTCAGTCCAATGAATGGGCCAACTTTGACTCCCAATGATTGATAACTCTTGGGTATGAAATGAACCATGTTTCTTGACATCATCCAAGTATTGATTTCTTTCTCTTAATTTACTTTTTTTGTTTGGTTGGGGTTTTTTTGGAGATTAGGTCTCTCTATCTTTCCTCATCTGGAAGTACATTGACCACTCTTATGCCCAATCCCACTGCTATTTTGTAGAATTGTGTTTTTTTCCCTTCTGTATAATAGATTCAACATGTAACTTTCAAAGCTGTCTCACTTGTCTAGGATACTTTCTGACCTTCCTTCTATTTTCTTTTGTGTGTTAAAAAGAAAGTTGTTTCAATGATCTTTATTTTCTTTTTGCTTCACTATCTTCCCTCTACCTTTCGTGTATCAGTTCCATTGGGGGAAAAAAAGCTCTTGTTAACAAATATACATTTATTTAACAAAAAATAAACTCTGCATTGGCCATATGTCAAAAATATTTGACTTGTCCTTTATCCTGAGTCCATTACCTCTCTGTCAGTTGGCAGATACCATTAATTTCTCTGGAATCACGGGTGTCCAATTCATGTATGGGAAATCTTGAGTTTTTCACAATTACCTTTCTTTATAATGATGCAGTTAACAAATGGCAGCTAGAACACTTATACTGGTTTAAAAGAGTCTTTGGCTGCCTCTTTTGCTTTCCTTTTTTTTTTTAAACTCTTACTTTCCATCAATATCAATTCTAAGACAGATGGGTGGCAAGGGCCAGGCAATTGGAGTTAAATGACTTGCCCAAGATCACACAGTTAGGAAGTGTCTGAAACCATATTTGAACCCAGATCCTTCATATTCCAGGCCTGGTGTTCTTTCTGGTATGTTAACTAGCTGTCCCATATCTCTTTCCTTGGATAGGATGACTGTTGACAGGAGAGGCCCACCTCATGGCCAGACTGGTCAGAACCTCTCAGAATCTTGGGCATGTTCCTTACCTCATCAGTGTGGTGGACCAGCCAGGGGTAGTGAGTGACTCCATGCTCTGCATTGGCTGGTAGCAGATAGTAAAGCCCTCGGCATGGTGGACCAACACTAAGTGGCATAGGGGAGTACTATTCAGACCTTAGCAGAGGGAGAATCTGTTGCTGCCCTCAGAACCTAGCATGAGGGGCTGTGTTTGGACCTTGGCACAGGTAGCCTTTGGCAAGCCCTAGTGGAGAGCTTACCACGATTTCTGACACAGCTATATTTTGCTTATGGGATTTTTGCACAAGGCACAAACCTCTTAACCTCTTTTTCCTATACTGTCCAATGAGGGACTTGGGCTAGATAACCGCTAACATCCTTTCCAACTCAAAAGCCACAAATTTAGTCTCTCACGCTACATCTGGCCAGTATTCTCATAGAAACTGCTTTTGTACACATCCTGATTAGAGTCATTCTTTTTAGAAGTTCCAGAAGTGCATTCCAGCCCCATCTCTCTGTTCAGCGATTACACCTTCCTTGTATGGAACGAATATGAGGAGTCTTCAGATTTTGCATTTGTCGGTGTGTGTAGATCAGCAGAACCAATTCTTTGGGAAACAAACATTGTTGGTTTATTTTGGCTCCCTCTGCTGTTTCATTGGCAAAGAATGTCTCAGCATCAACAATTCCCAAAGAGAGGAAAAAGGAAGACATATCCCTACTTGATTCTGAATGTTGGCAATAATCTGGAAATTTTTCTTTTCAAATGAAAATAGTTCATGTACCTGAAAAAATTAAATAGTGTTTTTTCCCATAAGCAAATTTTCAGAAGTGAAGAACCTTCTCTGGTTAGTGTGGCAGCACAGGTATCAGGAATGCTCAGTTACTTCAATATTTGATACTCAGGATTTCCCTGGTGTAAAGTAGATGCTCTCTTCACCGATGAAGATTGCAACCTCTCCCTGACTTAGGAGATGATGCTTTTAAAAAAAAAAACCAAACAAGCCAAAAATTTGTTGGGAGAACCAGGTCTGGAGGCAGGAATTCCTGGGTTCCAATCTGGACTCGGACACTTCCTTCCTAGCTGTGTGACCCTGGGTAAGTCACTTAACCCCCAATTGCCTAACCCTTACCATTCTTCTGCCTTGGAATCAATATACAGTATTAATCTCAAGAGGGAAGGGAAGGTTTTTTACAAAAATTTAAAAATAATTAAAGGATGGCAACTCTAGACTGAAATAGAGCATAGTGGAATTATAGCAAGCTTGAATGGGACACTACAGTGGGAGCACCTTGGGTAGTAAAGCAAGAAAATATTAGAAGCTTAGGGGAACCCAAAAGATAACAAGGAGCTACAGAAATGGACACTTCCTAGTAGTTGCCTCAAGTAGAGCCAAGGAAACAACGTGGGCTAATTTTCAAGGCCATCAAACCTTACAATCCCATCCCAAGATAATCGTTCAAAAAAGGTTATGTTTGCCTGTCTATTGAGCTCTCCCCAGCTACTTTTCTGCACTCCTTTTCCATCTCTTCATTCCCCCTGGTGTTCCAGTGCTTCTTGCTGTTTTAAGTCCTTTTTTCTATGTTCATACAAGATTATTTTACACAGTTGTACTCTATGCTTCCAAGTTATAACTAGCTGTTGTTGCTGAGTCATTTTTAAGTTGTGTCTGACTCTTTGTGACCCCATTTGGGATCCTCTTTGCAAAGATTCTGGAGAGGTTTGCCATTTCCTTCTTCAACTCATTTTACAGATGAAGATACTGAGGCACATGGGGGTATGTGACTTGTTCAAGTTCATGCAGCTAGTAAATGTCTAAGGCCAGATTTTTTTTAAACCCTTACCTTCCATCTTGGAGTCAATACTCTCATTTACCCTAAAAATAGTTAAAAAAACATTCTAACATAGCAATTCTGACAGACAGCATATATAACTTTCCACTCTTCAAATTTACCATTTTCCTTTTTCCTTTCCTTTCCTCTTTTTTTTTAAATGCTTACCTTCTGTCTTAGAATCAATACTTTGTGTTGGTTCCAAGGTAGAAGAGCTGTAAGAACTAGGCAATGGGGGTTAAGTGACTTGCCCAGTCTAGGCTAGGAAGCGTCTGAGGTCATATTTGAATTCAGGACCTCCAGTCTCTGGGCCCAAGTTGACCATTTCTTTTTTTTTTTTTAAACCCTTCTGTGTATTGGCTCCTAGGTGGAAGAGTGGTAAGGGTGGGCAATGGGGGTCAAGTGACTTGCCCAGGGTCACACAGCTGGGAAGTGTCTGAGGCCAGATTTGAACCTAGGACCTCCCATCTCTAGGCCTGGCTCTCAATCCACTGAGCTACCCAGCTGCTCCCCTAAGGCCAGATTTGAATTCAGGAAGAGGAGTTTTCTTGACTCTATCTATTGGGCCATCAAGCCACATCTATCACTATCTACACCCTCCTCATCAAAAACTCCTACTCTCTTAATGTTTCTATTTCAGGTGATTCTCAGAGGAAAGTTAATCTGGTTAAACAATTTAGGGGGTGGATTTGGAGTCAAAGGACACAAGTGCAAACATATCACCACAATTCTAAAAGGCTCTGGGGATGCCTTTGACTCTTTAAAGGGCACAAACTTGAGAAATGATAATTTTTTTTATTGTAAATATCATTAACAAACATTTCCACATGCAAAGAAAAGAAGACAGAATATGAAACTAGATTTGAGAGTCGTTCTATGTTACACAATTGGGTTCATTGTACTATGTTTCCTGGTTCTTCTCCCTTTAGATAGCAGAAAATAAGCCTTTCTAAATTTCTCTGAATGAGAAATGATTAATAGAGAGGCTGTGTGGCTTATTGAATAGGATTCTGGACTTGATGTGGGAAGTTGTGGGTTCTAATTCTGCTCCTGGCACTTAAATTGGGTTATCACAAGCAAATAACTCAGTTTCTCTAAGCTGTCAGTGTTCTCATCCATTAAATATATGTAATATCTAGAGTAGTGATGGTAAACCTTTTAGAGACCAAGTGCCCAAACTGCAACCCTCACACCACATGTGTCACTCCCTTACCTGATACAGGGGAGAGAGGAAATGTTCCCATTGGGCTGCTGGGCAGAGGGGTGGATGATGTAAGAAATGTCCTCAGGCATGGTGGACAGGGGGGAAGAGAGCAGCCCCCTCCAGCATGTGTGCTATAGACTCGCCAACATTGAACTGGAGTATCTATTTCTCAGAATCATTAAGAAGATAATATGAAATTCTATATAAGTGTCAACTATTATTATGTTTGTTAGAGAAATCCATGAAATTACATCATCATTGTAATAGCATTATTTTAGGGAATTTGATAAGATTCTCCAAAAATGCTTGAAAATGTTTGAAAGAAATAAGGGGAAAAGTTCACACTTTAAAGTTATGGCTCTGCCATAGGATTTAAAAAATAACAGCCACCCCCTCCATTTACAGCATATACATTCTTAAATGTACACAGATTTTGGCATGTTGTCCCCCTCCCCCATTAGAATGTGAGCTTCTTGAAGGCAGGGAATGACCATCTCTAGTTTCTCTATCTATGTTCATTTCTCCCCAAGGTCCTTCTGTTTTTATTTCTTCCTTTCCTTTCCTTTCCTTTCCTTTCCTTTCCTTTCCTTTCCTTTCCTTTCCTTTCCTTTCCTTTCCTTTCCTTTCCTTTCCTTTCCTTTCC
>NW_025365991.1:0-3829 GCF_016433145.1 Gracilinanus agilis | reverse complement strand
TCCATATCTCCTAAATTGTTATATTTATTGCCATATAATTGGGCAAAATAGTTTTTAATGATTGTCTTAATTTCCCCTTCATTAGAAGTGAGGTCTCCCTTTTCATCTTTGATACTACCAATTTGGTTTTCTGTACATACACTTTTAATTATATTCGTACATATACTATGTTAAGCTGTGGAGAAAGTCAGACGCAAAGAATAATTTTAGAAGCAAAATTAATATTTTTTAAAAATATCTTAAAATTGTAAACTGACAGTGTTCAGCAAAATGTTCATCGTTTCCCCCTTGCCAATTTAGGTTATGGAATAGCAGCTGCCCCAGCCATTTTGTGGACTTGTGTTGATCTGAGAAAATAAAGTGTATATGAGGGAAAGTTAATAAATATACACTTTGGAAACAATGCCTGCTGGTTCTAAAGTTGTGAGAAGAAATGTTGGCTATGCTATTGTTCAGATATTCACACAGAAGAACAATGATCATGTTTGAATAGACATTAGGATGTTCGTAAAATGCAGAAACTTAGGAAACTACCACATACCCAGGAACATATTAAGGATATATATAACTAGCAAAAAATTAATGCATAGGACCAGATCTCAGGTCACAGAGAACTTCAGTTCCATGGGAAGTTAGGAAGATTAGGAAGATATTCTAATACCAATCCTTTTATATCCCTGAAACTTCTAAATCTAATTCTCATCATAACTTTATTGCTATCTACATATTAAATCAGCATCATACTCCCTCACTGTATTAGGGTATTTTCTTAAGTCATCATTTGAGTCCTTGATAATACTATATAAAGTGGTAAACTTCTCTTCCAGAAAATGCTTTTTGAGAACTGAGAGAACATTCAGCATCACAAGGAAATTCAAATATTTCTATGTTAAATTTAGTATTTATCTAATTGGCTATAGATATTACAGATTAACACATCCCTTAAATTAAAACACACCACATATCACACACAAGACTTTCTGTGGAAAATGAGAATTTTTCTATGTAGATTTTTTTGTGTTTTCCTCTTGGTATAATATTCACTTAGGTTAAAATTGATTTTCTTGGTTAGAAGACTTTTATGAACTTTTTAGTCTAGTATAAATGTCCTAGTTTTCAGCTATAGTACAGAGCATTACAGTTTGTTTTGAAGCTAGTCCCTAACCTTGCCTTCTTTTACGATTCAGGTCATTTAAATGTGCCTTTTCATTTAGTGTTTATATACCTAAGAGTTAGTTTCTGCCTTTGTTTCACATATTCTTCAAATTGAAACTTACGAATTCAAAAAGGCAATGGATTTATTCCCCCTTTTTTCAATAAAGAAGCAGCTAAATTATGATAAGACTCTGGTTCTAAATTATTTATCTTATTTCAGCGTAGGATGATTTAATAGAGCCTAACATACAATGGAGGAAGTTTACCATTGGCCACCATTTTCCAGTAAATTTGTGAGACAGTTTTTGAAATCTTTTTCTCATGGCCAAAACAGGGAGGTATATTTTGAAGAGATAAACATTATAATTTCTTCCCATAAAAGTATATTTTATTCAGATATTTATTTCCCAATTACATGTTAAAACAATTTTGAACATTTGTTTTCTGAAATTATAAGCTCCAAATTATTTCCCTTCTTTTCTTCCCTCCCTGGTCTCAGAGATGTTAAAAAATTTGATCTGGACTATACATGTATTGTCATGCAAAACATACTTCCATATTGGATATTTCTGTAAAAGTATACTCATATAAAACCAAAACCTCCAAATAAAATAATAAATAATCTAACATGGAAGATAGTATGCTTCAATCTGCATCTGTCTCCAACAGTTATTTCTCTAGAGGTGGATGACATTCCTTCTCATAAGTCCTTCAGAATTGTATCATGTTGTATTTCTGAGAGTAGCTAAGTTGATCATCATATAATATTCCTGTCACTGTGTACAATGTTTTCCTGGTTCTACTTATTTTGCTCTGTATCAGTTCATGTAGACCTTTCCAGCCTTTTCTGAAATCAGCCTACTTATGATTTCTTATAGCACAATAATTTTCCATCATTAATATATATCACAATTTATCCAGCCATTCCCCAAATCATGTACATTCTGTCAATTTCCAATTCTTTGCCACCACAAAAAGAGCTGCTATAAATATTTTTGTACATCTTGTACAAATAGATCCTTTTCCCTTTTTTATGATATCTTTGGTATACAGATCCAGGAGCATTGTTATAGGATCAAAAGATATGCAAAGTTTTATAACTCTTTGGGTATAACTCCAAATTGCCATCTAGAACCATTGGATCAGTTCACAACTCCACCAGCAATGAATGTATCTCAATGTTGTGACAACCACTCCAATATTTATCACTTTCCTTTACTGTCATATTGGCCAA
Organism: Gracilinanus agilis; assembly: GCF_016433145.1. Classification (NCBI taxonomy): domain Eukaryota; kingdom Metazoa; phylum Chordata; class Mammalia; order Didelphimorphia; family Didelphidae; genus Gracilinanus; species Gracilinanus agilis. The sequence goes on along the minus strand of NW_025365991.1, from coordinate 1,440 downwards.
TCCAATAAGTGTGAGGTGGTACCTCAGAGTTGTTTTATTTCTCTAATGAAGAGTGATTGGGGTGGGGGGGAAGCCCACCATTCCTGCATCATCATAAAAGCAGAGTGTTATGAGGAAAATAATCTACAGAAGATAGAGGAATAACTAGGGTAGCAGCTTGCCATTTCACCATGAAAATCCTCTCCAACAAAGAGTAAAATATCACCACAAAATGAACACAGGAGTGAAAAAACCAACAGAGACAGAGGTAAGCAACAAAAAAAAAAAAAAAGAATAAACAAAAAAGTAGACATAAATCATCTAGGGAACTGAAGTGTGAGGGGAGAGGAGCTACCAGGAGACACAGAAGCAAGTGAAGACCAAGCTAAGAGCAAATCATATTCTCCACCACCCCACACATCTGCTCTCACAGGTACCCAAAATTAAGTCCAAGCTAAATCAGAACCTGAGAGCCTGCCAGGCACTTAGTGGTTCTAGGCAACTAACACTCTTTGAAATTACAAACCTGTGGAGAAGTCAGGAATCCCAGCCCAAGGCAATCTGGACCAAAGGGGGCCTATCTGTGTGGGCCCAGAGTGAAGACAGGAATCCTAGTCTGGGATTGGGATAAGGACATAAACCACAGTTTGGGGTGAGGACACAGTTCTCAGAGGAAGGCTCCCTGAGATCTTTTTGCCCAAAACTACAGATGGAGCTCCAGGTCAGGGCAATCAAGTGTGTGCCTGATTGAATCAAGAACACCTTGGAACAAAAAAATTTAGCCTGAACCTGGGGCTAAAATCTGATCAGGACCTGACCTGATCAAGTTCAGACTGAGATCGAAAGCTTACACCCAAGATTTTCTGGGTTAAGATGGTGGCAGAGTAAGAAGCAGCTCTTAACCTCTCCTGACTGAAAAACACAAAACTCTTCAAGGGGACATAAAAACAAGTCCAGATGAACGGAGGAACCCCACAACAGGGCACAGCATGGAAGGTACGTGGAATCGAGGCATTTTTATGCTATAAAGGGGTGAAACAGCTCTCACTAAATGGCGGGCTGAGCAACCACCCCACCCCCAACCCCTCCACACACAACATCTATAGCTCCGAAGCCAGCTAAAAAGAAATAGAGCAAGTTTGGGGCACCCATCAAGTCATTGGCAGCTCCGGGGCCTGTTCCTGAGAGCAGCAAGATTTAGGACCCGAAAAAGCTAAAGAAAACACACAAACACTGAGCACGGGAGCAGAACGCGGGCTCAGAGTGCAGGTGCGGGCAGAAGCGTGGGTGGAGGCAGACACAACCACTAGTTAAACTCTGAAACCCTGAATGGCAGACCAGTGCAGATGGGTATAAGACTGTGGAAGCAGCGCCTTGAGACTTGTAAAGAAACCTCCAGCAGAGGATCAAGCAAGGGGGTCCACCAGGGGCTTGACCTTGGAAAAAACCAGAACTCAGACC
>NW_025365990.1:0-1347 GCF_016433145.1 Gracilinanus agilis | reverse complement strand
ATATATATATATATACTGAAGAGAAGATTGAAATACATTTTGTTGACTTGGATGACAAAATTTATATGACACCTGTCTAGAATAATCCGAAGAGAGACCTAGCTCTGGACTGTTACTCTTCATACACTCACCAAAGATTCTGAAAATATGAATAGAAAGTAATTCCTTATAGCTTAACATTCAGTCTTTTTTCATTTTCATTTAATTTTACCAATTACATGTAATAACACATTTCCACATAAGTTTTCTGAAGTTTTATGATCCAAATTGTCTCCCTCCTTCCCTACCCCCTCCAAGAACTGGCAAACAATTCAATCTGGGCATTTATTATTATGCAAACATTTCCATATTGTTTATTTTTATGAGTGTCTATTCTTAAAAAAACCAAAACTCTGCAACACATACGCAAATAAACAAGTGGAAAATCATATCCTTTTATCTGTATTCCTACTCCAACAGTTCTTTCTCTGGAGGTGGATAGCAATCTTTATCATAAGTCCTCAGAATTGTCCTGGATTGTTGTATTGCTGAGAGTAGCTAAGTCTATCATATTTGATCATTCCACAATATTACTGTTACTATGTACATTGTCTTCCTGGTTCTGCTTATTTCACTCCTCATCAGTTCATATTTTTTCTAAATTTTTTCTAAAATCATTCTGTTCATCATTCCTTATAGCACTATAGTATTCCATCACCATCATATGCCACAATTTGTTCAGTCATTCCCCAATTAATGGACATCCATTTAGTTTCTAAATCTTTGCAACCACAAAAAAACCCCAATAAATATTTTTGTACAAGTAGGTCCTTTCCAATTTAGCATTCACTCTTTTAAGAAATCCAAAATGATTTCAAAATGTTTTCATTATGTCTGTAATGCCAAAGTCCAGATAAGAAGCTGGATATTCAGTGTACCATCCTGGAAGTTGATTGAAATGATCTAGACCAGTGGTTGCCAAACTTTTTTGGCCTACTGCCCTCTTTCCAGAAAAAAAAATATTACTTAGCACCCTGGAAATTAATTTTTTAAGTTTTAATAGCTATTAATAGGAAAGATAAATGCACCTGTGGTCATCACTGTCCCCTCTGGATCACTGCTGCACCCACCAGGGGGCGGTGGCACCCACTTTGGGAATCACTGATCTAGATCTTACAGATAATTGCATGATTTTTTTTCATTTTTAATCCACATATTTTTTGGTGTTAGGTAGACAGAACCTATTGGTTAGAACTAGACTTTGAGGAGGGCTATATGTTGCTGTGAAAAGAGAAATGGATCTGGAATCAGAAGCGCTGGTTTCAAATCCTTACTATTCCACTTACATATATATATATATATATATAT
>NW_025365989.1:0-5758 GCF_016433145.1 Gracilinanus agilis | reverse complement strand
GAGGAGTTCCAGGCGAACTGGAGAGACCTCCAGGAACTGATGCAGAGCGAAAGGAGCAGAGCCAGAAGAACTCTGTACACAGAGACTGACATACTGTGGTAAAATCGAATGTAATGGGCTTCTGTACCAGCAACAATGCAATGACCAGGACAGCTCTGAGGGATTTATGGTAAAGATGCTACCCACATTCAGAGGAAGGACTGCAGGAGAGGAAACATATAAGAAAAACATCTGCTTGAATGTATGGGTTGAGGTGGACATGATTGAGGATGTAGACTCGAAACTACCACACCAATGCAACTACCAACAATTTGGAAATTGGTCTTGATCAAGGACACATGACAAAACTAGTGGAAATGTGAATCAGCCATGGGTGGGGGGATTGCGGGGGGTGAAGGGGAAAGTAGGAGCATGAATCATGTAACCATGTTAAAAATGAATATTAATAAACGTTAAAAAAATTTTTCCCAGTTCATCATTTTCTTTCTAATTTTGGTTGTAGTGCTTTTGTTTGTACAAAACCTTTTTAATTTAACATAATCAAAATTATTCATTTTACATCTTATAATATTCTCTATCTCTTGCTTTTTCTTAAATTCCTTCCTTTCCCATAGATCTGAAAGGTTTACTATTCTATTTTCTCCTAATTAATTTAAGATTTCATTCTTTATATTTAAGTCATTTACCCATTTTGAATTTATCTTGGTATAGGGAGTGAGATGCTGATATAAACCTAATTTTTCTAATTTTACCAGCAGTTTTTGACAAATATTGGGTTCTTGTCCCCAAAGGAGGGATCTTTGGGTTTATCAAATACTAGCTTGCTGAAGTAATTTACCCCAAGTCTATTCCATTAGTCCTCTCTTCTGTCTCTTAGCCAGTACCACATTATTTTGATGACCACTGCTTTATTATACAGTTTAATATTTGGTAATGCTAGTAGGCCACCATACTTCACATTTTTTTCCTTTGATATTTTTTATCTTTTGTATAATTCCTGAATTTGTCTTGGCAAGTAGATTCCCAAATATTTTATATTGTCTAGGAAGATTTTAAATGGAGTTTCTCTTTCTAACTTTTGCTGCTGAGTTTTGTTGGAAATATAAAAAAATAATCAATGATTCATGTGGCTTTATTTTGTACCCTGAAAATTTGCTAAAGTTGTTGATTATTTCCACTAGGCTTTTAGTTGATTCTCTAGGATTCTTTAAATAGACCACCATATCATCTGCAAAGAGTGACAGTTTAGTCTCCTCATTGCCTATTTTAATTCCTTCAATTTCTTTTTCTTCTCTGATTGCTACTGCTAGTGGTTCTAGTACAATGTTAAATAATAGAGGTGATAATGGGCATCCTTGCTTCACTCCTGATCTTATTGGGAAGGCTTCTAACTTATCCCCATTGCAGATGATACTTGCTAATGGTTTTAAATAAATACTGCTTAATATTTTAAGAGCAAGTCCAACCATTCCTATACTTTATACAATATATATATACAATTTATAGTGTTTTCAATAGGATGGGTGTTATAGTTTGTTCAAGACTTTTTCTGCATCTATTAAGATAACCATGTGATTTCTGTTGGTTATTGATATGGTCAATTATGTGGATAGTTTTCCTAATATTAAACCATCATTGCATTACTAGTATAAATCCCAAGTGGTCATAGTGAATAATCCTTGTGATAACTTGCTGTAGTCTCTTTGCTAATATTTTAATTAAGATTTTTGCATATATATTCATTGAGGAGATTGATCTGTAGTATTCCTTCTCTGTTTTTGGTTTTCCTGGCTGGGAATCAGTACCACATTTGTATCCTAAAAAGAATTTGGTAAGATTCCTTCTTTGCCTATTTTGTCAAATAAGTTTGTAGATTATTAGGATTAATTGATCTTTAAATGTTTGATAGAATTCACTTGTGAATCCATCTGGCCCTGGGAATTTTTTCTTTGGAAATTCCTTTATGGCTTGTTCAGTTTCTTTTTCTGAGATGGAATTAAGTATTTTATTTCTTCTTTTGTTAATATAGGCACTTAGACCAAGTGATTTTCTTAAAAAACCTTTGCATTATTAAGATTCACATCATTGGCAAGGTAAAAATGGTCCAAAAATAATTGACTTAGACACTAATTGATTTTTTGAATAACAGAACAAGTTTTAAAGTATCAGGTTTGAATTGACTAGAGACTTTCACATACCACAGTCAAGCACACTGCAGTGGAATCTTAATTTAACAAACTGGATTGAGTTGATATTAAGATTATATTTTATTTAAATTTCTTTAAAATGGTAAACTATAAATACATTTTAAGTGGGCCATTACATTTTAAGCACTACTAAAGTACAGAAAATATTTGCTATGTATAAAATTTTTTTGAATAATAACAATTTTGAAGAATGTTGGAAAGGTAATTAGATTTATTTAATAATCAGGAAAATCCTTTTTCAGGTGCTGCCTCTAATCATATTATGTGATAGATAAGTCACTTAACCTCTTAGAGCCCCAACTCTCTATAAATTACTATTAAACTTGTCACAACCAGACCTCTTATTTTTCCAATCTTTGAACTTATTATCTTCCCCAAAGTACTGCATGATCTAGCCATCTGGCCAAATTAATACTTCTTATCCAAAATACTTCATATCCTGTCCTAATATATTTGCATTGGCTATCTTCACACCTGAAAACCTGAAATGCTTTTTCTCCCAACTTCCAAATCTTAAAATGTTTAACTTTTATTTAGATGAAGTTTAAACTTCATTTAAGTGTTACCTTGTCCAGTAAGCTTTTCTTAGCCCACATCTTGCTGCTCTCTGAAGATGCTAGTTCCATCCCAATTGAAAATACTTTTCATATACTCTGCACTTATCTGATATTTAAAGATTTAGACATACATTTTCTCCCCTTTAGAATGTAAGTTCCTCGATGGCAGAAACTGTTTTTGCCTTTGGCTCACATTCATATCCCCATTGCTTAGCACAATTAATAACATATAATAAGTACTTAATAATTACTTGTTGATTGATGTTCAATGGTACTTCAGATAACATCTTTAAAGAAGAGAGTAGTTATCCATCCAAAAAAAGGAAATGAGGTAATTACTATGGACCTGATTGCTTTTATAGGGGTTAAAAGTTCAACCCTTTAAAAATGTTAAAGAATTTTTCAAGGAATCAAAATTAAGCTTGGTGAGTACTAACTGGAAAACTTTACCCTCTTCTCTTTTGTATTTTTCAAAATTAGGGCAACTTCTTGCAGGTCTTAGTTCTATAGCACCTCTCCCCATCTCTACAATTTTGACAGGCCCTGAAATTAGTGAATAGTCTTCATGGTTGTTTTATAGAGGTGAGATACCAAGGTGTTATTGGTAACCCACAGTGATGAGGCCCAGACAGGCTTCCACAGGGCTCACTGTGCTTCTCAAACTCTTAGCCAGATTATAAAACAGTTCAGAGTTTATTTTAACCAAGGTAGACTGGGAGGGAAGATTAGGAAATAGGATTCCCTGATCTAAAGGGTTCTAGCTAAACCAACCCCCTTCTAAGACTTCTGTAGAGGGGTGCCTTCTGGTCTTCTAGCTGTCTACTACTACTCTGGCTAAGAAATTCCTGGCTAACTAACTACCTGATGCTAATAATCCTCCCAGATAATGTTTGGTTAGATTTTATAATCATTCATAGTAGTTATGCTAACCCTTTATATCAAGGATCTACCCTCTTTGGGTTAGGCCCAAGATGGCTTCAGGCCTTCTCATGACAGACAATTTACTGGGAACACTCTCAGGACTTTGGAATCAGTGGATCACAAGTAGGAATGATGTATCCAAACAGGACAGCAACATCTGTAGCTTTGGCTGCAAGGGGAAAGGAAACAAACCCTCTTCTACACTTGTAGAGATCCTAAGCAGGAGGAAGTTGTCAGCTTCAGGCTCTCCCAGAAACAATTTTTGGATGTCCAAAAGCCCCTTGGCAGCTCTCTGTGTCCTATTTTATATAGTCCTTATATTCTAGAACCAGCTCTGTGGTTCCAGGGCATGTGGCAAGATGTAGCACACTGATCTCTGTGCAAAATCTCTCTTACCTGTTTACACCCATTCTCTCCTTTCCTTATAATAGTCCCCTTTTCCTGGATCAGTAGTCCCATTTCTGAGGATCTAGCCTTGGTGATTTGAACTCATTGAAAGTAGGAAAAGCAAACCAAATTTACAGTTCAGCCTCAAAGTCCAGAAAGAATAATTCTAATCCTTTCTATATTATTCCCATTTCTACCTTCTTACAGATAATCATGCTAATTGTGATATGAATTCAATATTAAGGCATATTTTCATTTGAAAAAAATTTAAAATATTTCCAGTTTTTAATTAACCATTTTGAAACAATAATTTATGATAATACAGCTAGTGGAACATAATACTCAAGAATGTATATTATAGATAAACTGATTTTTCATGCCTTCTTAATTTGTGAATATTTTTCCATATATTTAATGATTTTTATAATTCACTTCCTCAGATATTAGACACTTATATAAATACCTTTCCTCATTTATCATGATGCGCAAATTTAATAATGAATTTATCAATCTTTTAGGAATGTGATTTTTTTATAATCCATTTATTCCTTCTCCAGAGTTTCACAACCTTCTGCTTATTTATAAAAAAGTCTTTAGAAATCTTTTCCCTTCTAGTTTTAATTGATGAAAAAACTTAATTCATTTTCTATTATTTTATTCCTTGTCAAAATATATATTTTTCTAGGCAATCTAAAGAGTCTTTTATGAAGTTACATTAGCTATTTCCTGTTCTTTTCATTCTCCTTTTGTCAAAGTACTTTAATCTATATTTTAATCACTATGTCCCTTATGATATTCCAAGGTTTTTCAATACTTAGAGATTTGAATACTTCCTCCCAGGGCAGCACACTCACTGGATTTCTTATTTCCCTAGGATGTGCTTTACTGAATTATAATGTGTTATATTCAATTTCCTCATTCCCTATTATGCTCCATCATGTACTCAATAGAATAGAAGTTGGCTATTATTTGTGTTCTGAATCCTCTCTTTACTGCAACATCAAGTAATGTCTTTCTTTCTTTCTTTTTTTTTTTTTTAACCCTTAAACGTCTGTGTATTGGCTCATTGGTGGAAGAGTGGTAAGGGTGGGCAATGGGGGTCAAGTGACTTGCCCAGGGTCACACAGCTAGGAAGTGTCTGAGCCCGGATTTGAACCTAGGACCTCCTGTCTCTAGGCCCGGCTCTCAATCCACTGAGCTACCCAGCTGCCCCCTCTTTTTTTTTTTTTAAACATTTATTAATATTCATTTTTAACATGGTTACATGATTCATGCTCCTCCTTTCCCCTTTGCCCCCCGCAATTCCCACAGCCATGGCTGATGCACATTTCCACTAGTTTTGTCATGTGTCCTTAATCAAGACCAATTTCCAAATTGTTGGTAGTTGCATTGGTGTGGTAGTTTCGAGTCTACATCCTCAATCATGTCCACCTCAACCCATACATTCAAGCAGATGTTTTTCTTATATGTTTCCTCTCCTGCAGTCCTTCCTCTGAATGTGGGTAGCGTTTTTTACCATAAATCCCTCAGAATTGTCCTGGGTCACTGTATTGCTGCTGGTACAGAGGTCTATTACATTCAATTTTACCATAGTATATCAGTCTCTGTGTACAATGTTCTTCTGGCTCTGCTCCTTTCACTCTGCATCAGTTCCTGGAGGTCTCTCCAGTTCGCCTGGAACTCCTC